>NC_000070.6:71304176-71481676 GCF_000001635.26 Mus musculus | reverse complement strand
GGACATTAAGGTTTAAAAGACATGCAGATAGGTCAGTCAACTATGCTGGTCAGAATGTGGTCTGGCTGACACTTGTCTCAGTTCCAGTTCCTACACATAGTCCTAAGCAGGTCTCAACACCCGAAGGATGAGCCAACACTAGTAGGGTGTTTGATCTGGAGAGGTTGTCAGAAGGAAAGACAGACCAGAAAAGTAACAGCTTCTACAGCAGAAGACATCTGCCCCAGGACAACCTGTAGAAGCAGAGTCTCTAGATCAATCACAGATCTGGCTCGCTGCTGGCAGATTAGGCATATTTACAAGAAGAAAAGTAGGAATGGGGCATAAAGGTTGGAGGGTGAAAGACTGGCCATTGGTAGCAGTGGCCACAGAATATGATTAGTGAGTAAGAAAATGTTGGGGGCGAGGGAAAGAGAGTAAGCATCTCTCAGAACCAATTTCAGGAGGTATCCAGGGAGCAGGGGCAGGAATACAAAGAACTGTCTGATTACTGTGGTTTTGAGAGACTGCTGTCATTCAATCCAAATGGAGAAATATTTCAAAATAGTGTGGCCGTGGCTACTAGTTCCTTCTTTGGGGTGTTGTTATGATAGGAAGATGGGTCTTTGAGGCTTTGCCTTTCTTAGAATTCAAAGAGACTTCAGGTTTAGGACAATGATGTTTTCAGACCTGTAAAAGGACATTGTAAAAGTTGAGAGTAAGATTCCAGAGTTACTCTTCTGTGGACAGAATTTCTTCCTGAAATTCACAGGAAACAGCTGCCCCTGAGTTAGACATTTTGATAGGTAGCTTATAATGTAGATAAATGTGAGGACCAGGATGTTGCCGGCCCAATTAAATTGGTTCGAGCTGTATCTGTTTAGTCTCCTAAATAGCCATACATTGCCTTGAAGGTAATAGGATGATTTAAATACCACCTGGTTGTAGACTGATACTTGTGAGGTATTTAGGTGACTGACCTAGGAGTTATACAAAATAAAAACTGAAATACCAGGTTCTCTTCATATTTGTAGTGATCTTAAGGATATAACTGAGGATTCAATACTTATTAGAAAAGGCAGTCTCTAGGTACCAATTAAAGAACTAACCATACCAACACAGTGTAATAAATACAATAGAAATGATTTTAAATTCCACCAAACCTTGTGATGTATGTACCTGCTTGTTGTTGGCCATTGTTTCCTAATATGGTACAACATCATAAAAAAATAGTATAGCCTCTACTTGTATACTTTCCTAGTTTTTCTGCTGAATCATATTCCTTAAAGCAGAAAAATTCAAGGGTAGAGAAAACACTGACACACAAAAAGAAGAAAAGCAATAGGAAGGGTTAGAATTACTGAATTTTGGTGTTACTAGATGGTAATTGGGGTGATTTGAAGTTATTATTTGCATTACACAGGACATGCTATGTTTATGTTATGTCTAGATGAAGTACCAAATGGCTTGTGTAACTGTGGAAATGGCTCCAGCTCTACTGATGAATAAACTTGCCTGAGTTTTGAAGGCAGATGACACTAGACAGATTACCACAAGCTACTAGAGTGCAGGAATATTCAACTATAGATGGTTTTTGACAGGTTATTTATTTTAGTTCTTTCAACATTATGAGATAATTATGACCTTAAGTTAGAGGTTGGAGAGCTGAGGCTTCAAAAAGATTTAGCTGACTTGCTCAAAGTTCCACTGATCAGCAAGAGGCAGGCTCTATCCCAGGGTATTTTAAATGGGATTAATTTAAATTCATGGTTTTTATAACAATGGCACTTTCATTTCCTAATAAGTGTCATATTCATTTGTTCATATTGAGAACTTGTTCGAATATAACATATTACTTTTCTTTGGAGCCGTGCTAAAGGTTGGTGAATACACTGCACAGCTTTAGTGTTTCAAAGCTTACTCTTTGGGTCCCTTGTGTGCCTACTGCGCTAGCTTCTCCGTATTTGTTCTTTACTTTAGTTCTGTATGTAAACAAAATGGGAGATGGAAGTTATTTTTGTACTTATTCCCTCCAGGTAGGCTGTAGAGGTGATAGATATCTATAGCTGCCAGGTACAACTTACTGTGCATGAGATTCAAGCACATAATTTTATTAACAAACAGCCAGTGTATTGTATTCAAGTTTCAAGGGAGATGGGAGGTAACCAATCATTATGAGCAGTGATCTTTCATTACTATCCACATTAAGAGACAGATGTGGGCTATAATTCTAAGAATTATAATCTCTTTACTGCCAGATTTGCAATTTATTTACCTGAGGAACCTCCAGTACCTTTGATTATTTATTGGATTGTGGGGTGGGCTAGCTTCACAAGTGTTTATTAACCCCTCAGGGCTTCAGGGTACTCACTGTGGTTTCTGCTCCCTAATAGTTTTCTAGCTGAAGAATTTAGCAAAAGGAAGGGTTTATGGGTTAAGAAGCTCTTCGCCTTAAATAACAGAGGCAGCACATCACTTTGGATTCAGAGGTAGATCCCTGCTGTTTTATCCATGACCCTCTCTGCCCCTTCCCTGCAAAGTCGCTTCCCTGCAGTTGTTTGCTCTTCCCACATGGCTGTTTCTAGACTAAAAGGAGCTGTGCATTTGGAGCTAAAGATCAGGGTTCAAATGTTTTCATATAAGGTGAGACAGTTGTGCAGATGTGGAAATTTCTGTTTACCAAAGAATGGGACATCCTTTTACCCCAGGAACCTTGAAGAAAAATTGCAATGTTCTTATTTGCTGCCTGCAGTGGCTGCTACCTGCCTCCTGGACTTTATGTCCCAGAATCATACTCTCCCCAGATTGCAAGTCCTCAGAACTTGGTGAACATTACAGTCATCTGGAGAGCTTTAAAATAGCTGTTTCCTGGATCAGACCCTTCAGGAAGAGGACTCAGGCTGTATATATATTTAAAGATTCCTTAATTTTACTTGGCACCTACATTTGATGACCAGAGACCTAGAAAAAGCCATATGTCTACCTCTAGGCTTGACACTGCCTCCCTAGTTCTGATGGATCAGCTACAATGGGCAGAACTGCCTTCTACTCCAAATTTTAAGTCTCTAAAACTCTTTTTCATATTCACTACCACTGTATAGAACTCTCTTTCCTGGCAAAACAATCAGATTCAGCCATTTTAAAACCTGTTCTTGGTAGAAAAACTATTTTGGGTTAAAGACACCCGAGATTCAACAACTGCAGAAACCAAACCTTCTTGGAGATTTCTTTTTTGACTAAAAGCTGTGAGTTTCTGAACTAAGAGTTTCACATACTATTCTTTAGCATTGATGAATCAAATTACTTTCAAGTCCCTTATCCAGGGAATTCTATGTCCTTAATAAAGGCTGAAGGCGCATTCATAACTATGTATGAAAACTTCACAAACTTGCTCAACTTCTGAAAGATTATTTATCTTTATAAGGTTCTACGCTCTTTTGTGAATGCTTTTAGCTTTCTCCTCTTATTAAGATGGAAGACATGTACTACCTTCCAATCATCTCAACTGACATGCTGATAACATTTACATATCGAGTAAATAGTGGGATTTTTCCACATTAATCTGTCTTTTATTAGTTAAATTTGGAGACTGAATTAAACCTTTAGAGAAAAGGGGATATTTGGCTTTGTATGTGTTTTCAATACCACTATTCCTTAAATTTAGAATGACAATATATATTCTGTGTCATTATATGTCCCAAGTATGTAACTTGATGTTTTTTTTATATTTACATGGGGTCACAATTAAGAGATTGCTTTGAGTCTCAGAAGATAATTTTGGCTTTTGAATACTATTGAGACTGTTCAATACTATGGGTACTTTTGTAATATACGTTGTATTTTAAGACAGTTATGAGTGTATGGGTATTTTTGTTGGGCAGTGTCTCTAGGAATGGAATGTGATAATTTGAATGAAAATATACCCCACAGGCTTGGTATCTAAACACTTTCTCTTGACAGTTGATGTTGTTGCTGGAAACTTTAGAGCCTTGCAGGAGGCAGTGAAATACTGGAACTGGACTTCAAGAACAATAGCCTTGTTCCCCTTCCCATTTGCTATCTGCTTCTTCTTCATGTCATTATTTATTACTTTCTGATTGAATATAGATGATCTCAGCTTCCTTCCACTATGCTCCTCCCACCATGCCTGACACTTGCTGCCATGCATGCCTCTCTGCCATCATAGAGCCTTATCCTCTGGAACTATACATCAAAGCTAACATTTTCATCTCTACATTGTTTTGAGTTGTGGAATTTTATCACAATAGAAAAATAACTATTACACCATCATACTATAATATTTCTAAAACAAAATATTTAGGATGTTACCCATTTTTTTAAAAAACAACTTCAATTATTTTAGAACTTCAGGGGGAAAAGTCATGTAATTTTTTTACTTTCTGAACATTATCTGCTTTTCTGGCTTCATGTTCTATACTCTGATCTCCATATAACTATAAACAGTATGACTGACTAGGTTTTCCATGTTTTCTTTTTTTCTTCTCTCTCTCTCTCTTCTTTCCTCCCTCTAGCCCTCTCACCCTTCCTTCCTCTTTCTTTCTTTCTTTCTTTCTTTCTTTCTTTCTTTCTTTCTTTCTTTCTTTCTTTCTCTCTCTCTCTCTCTCTCTCTCTCTCTCTCTCTCTCTCTCTCTCTCTCTCTCTCTCTCTCTCTCTTTCCTTCCTTCTTTATTTGGCTGTTTCAATTCTCCAACTCAACAACTCTTGACCTGAAAGCTGTCATCATTCCCTAACCTGAAGTAAGGGCCTTCCTGCTCTCTGATACTTTTATACATTGTACCTCACTCCACCATGCTACTTACCAGAACTAGCTGATGTAAATGACATGTTCATGTCAATAGCTGAGATTCCTCATACTGTGTCAGATGCATGTATCAGTGTTTTATGAACCCATATCAAAAGCACATAGATGAATGGTTAGATGTGTTAATATGTCACTGTGAAGGTTCTTTTAACTGGCATGACATACAACATCACATAAATGATTCATGCTTTGGCCTAAGTCCCTGGATGTAGGGATGAACCTGTGTTCCTCTGTTCTTCCAAAAAGAGAGTAAATGTTGCATAGTCTTTTTGTGCTCATGAATAGAGCTAAAGCTCTTCTTGGAGAGGCTCCTTGGTCTTGCAAACTTTATATGCCTCGGTACAGGGGAATGGCAGGGCCAAGAAGTAGGAGTGGGTGGGTAGGGGAGTGGTGGGGGGAGGGTATGGGGGACTTTTGGGATAGCATTTGAAATGTAAATGAAGAAAATACATAATAAAAATTGTTTAAATTAAGCTCTTCTTGGCATGCTATGAGATGCATCAAGCACATTTCTGGAAAGCACAGAATCTATAAGTAACAAAACCTCATTCTTAGAAACATGGTTTAGCATTAAAAAAAAAAAAAAACCTAACTCAAGGTCTGATTTTCCAGTAAAATTTCCTTATTTATTAACAACAACTTCAGTTTCTTTCCTTTTCAAGTGCATAATTCTAAAGATCTCCTGAATGATTTAAGAAGTCCTGCGTGGTAAAGGAACTTTTTAATGGAGTCAGTTGTCCAGCTATTTTTTTATTTAGCTATTTCATATATTTATATAATGAAAGATGCTCATTTTTTAACTCTTATTTCCTTCTGTAAGTCCCATATCTCTTCTGATGCAATACATCTCAAGTTCCCCTCCAAATTTCATGTCCTCTTTTTTTGTGTAGACCACTGAGTTTTATAATATGAGTCCTTACATGAGAATAGACCAGAGATTATTTAAATGAATCAAAGAAAAGGGTTCTTTCAGTGGAAAATATTAGAATGCAGGAATTTAAAAAACCTCACTGGCTTTTTTGAGGCGGGGGAGGCTAAGGGGATATTTGGTTTGAATCTCAACTAGAGGCATAGAAAAATATTTCTGTGGAAGAATTTTCTTACCTTGAGTCTCATGAGCATATTGAGCGGCAGGCAAAAAACTGTTACTCAAATATGCCACAATATGTGTGGTTTCTACCATTCAATAGTGAGGATAAAGCTGGCTATGGCAGTTTGGTGCAGAATAGGAAAGGCTTATTTCTACCAGTGAGGAAACAGGTGGGGTAGGTCCGAATACTGTTTTATTCGTTGGATGTGATACCATTGAAAGTAACTCTCTCTCTCTCCCATAAAATGGCACTTTGCTATTTTGATCTTATATTGAATTGTGAAGTTCTCCAATGCCGTGTCACTTCTTTCTCCAGCCACTCTCATGCATCCAAATTCACTGTCCCTCCACTAGCATTCCTGAAGCTGTGATACTGAGATTCTTTGCAGCTCAGGTTACTAATGTCAGTATCCTTAGTTTGTATTTCTCATCTACATGGAAAGTATCCAGCATGGACCTGACTAATGCTTCCAATAAACAGAGCAGAAAACACCAACAAGAAAGACAATTATACAAACTATACCTTTTTTGCTGGGGGGATCAACCTTGACTTTATCCTGGATGAGAAAGGAGATCAGCACTTCATGTGAGGAGGGCCAATGATGTTCTCATTTCCCATGAACCCCTTTCTCATTACAAATAAAAGTTAAGTCAGTCAATCACTGATCCAGAGCTCAGTTCCAATGCAGCTCACCTTTTGGTTTTCTTGGATCCAAGCACTTGAAAGAAGGAATTTTTTTTAATCATCTGGTCTAGTGGTAGATACTAAAAGAAGGAAAACTTATGTCTTAAAATAATTTTGGGCTAATCTTTCAATGAGAAATGTTCAGAAACTGTGAACATAGTCCCTAATACTACAGTGCTACCCCTGACACATAAGGCTTTCATTTCTCTTCATGAAATTGAAACATTAGCAGTGTAAATGCCAGCCTGTACTCAGATTTTGTGAAGATGGATGCCCACACTTACAGCACTTGCAGGTTTGTTTTGTTTTCATGTATTCAATAAGATTACTGATATATATTTATTGTATCATTCTAAGAGAAAATTTCAATGGTTGGGACAGGGGATCAGTCATAGTGTAGGACATGTGTACTAGGGATACCTAGGGATGTACATGTAAACCTAGGGATAAATTGGGAGAATAGGAAGACCTATTAGTTTCCCTGGCCAGCCAGCCCAGCCTTGATAGCACATTTCAGGACGATGTGAAATGTTGTCTGAATAAAAAGGTAGATGGTGTGTGAGAAATGACTTCTGAAGGTTGCATCTGCACAGACTTGAAATTGTACATGCTCATGCATGTTCTCAAACACACTTGAATACATATACTCATACAGGCACGCACTCACATAATCACACACACACATATAATCACACACACACACACACACACACACACACACACACACACACACACACACACACACACAGATGGATTCAAACATATTATCTTTTGCTCACTCACTCATACAGAAAGACAGACACATACATCCTCACACACTCATACAGACAGGCACACATACATGCACTCACATGCTCAAACATATACATGCACACAGACACATACACTCTCAGGCACTCATATATACATACTCACAAATAAAATCTCACAGTCATAAACACACATAGATTATATTTAGGAATAAATGGTAATATATATTTAGGAATATATCCATTTTGTAGGTCATAATGAAATAAAAAAATCTGACATTATCTACGGCAAAAAAAACAGTGCTGTTATATTTTCTAACATTTAGTGGTATTTAATTTTTATAGTGTTTAGGGGCAGAAGAATCCTTAGGCTAGAATGATCTGAAATACTTGTACCCTTTTATATGGTCTTTAATATTGTGAATCTTTTGAATATTGACATTTTATGACTATGATATTGTTTTAATTTTACTTTTGTCATTTTGTATGAAAATATAATAAACATTTTGTGTTTCTGTTTGAATTTATTTCTTTTGAACACCAACAAACTCAGAGTTATAAAAACTTTTCTGGAGCTAACATATCTTTCATAATTTATTTAAAGACCCTTTTTGAGAGGTAGTTTGTGCCTGATAGAAGAACTATACCCACCTGAGTGCCATTGATGTTCTGGCTTCATGTGGGTAAGGCTTTCTTCTTTTCATCTGATCAGACACAGAAGGGCTGCACTTTGGAGGAACTAATCAACCCTAGGAAATCTCAAGTCAAACCTCTTAATGTTGGAGAGATGACTGTCATGATGAGACTAAAATCTGGGTCAAGGAAAAGAAATTCTTTATATATGAAAGCAGACTTAGATTGATGAAAGGGTCAGTGGCCCTCATTGTCAAAATAAAAATGTCATATGGAAAGCTAGGTCACTCCTGCAAGATAGCTCTAAAGTTCATACTTTAGACATTTCTATCACTAAGAAGTGCCTATTACTAGTATTTTGGAGCAATACTTTTAATGTAATTTGTCATATATGCCAGAACCTAACTCATCACTTGACAATTAGCGGGTGTTTCAGTAGAAGACTGAAGCAAATATTTTAAATCAACTTTAATAATTTTTCAGATATGGTCATCAATTAATGTCTAGAAACAACAATTAATTTATAATTTAGTTGAAGATACATCTTGTTCCTTTTATATTTGTGAAAAATACCATGACGAAAGCAAATACAGAAAGAAAAACTTTATTTAGGCAGTTCAAGGATAGAACTAATGATAAAAAATGAGTCATGGTGGCAGGGGCCTGAGGCAGCTGGTGGTCATAGTGAGGAAGAAATGAGGGCTAACTATCCATGCATCTCTAACTTCTTCATTTTGATGCAGTCTAGAACCCAAATCCAGAGAAGAGATGCCCTCTTTTTGGAAGTGTCTTTTCACCTCAATGAACCTAATAACTCCTCACAGTCATGCCTACAAGCTAGCCAAATTTACATAATCCCTCACAGTTGTATCTAGAGGCTTGTTTCCTAGGTTTTTCCAGAGGCTGACTAGTTGACAATCAATATTAATCACTAGAAGGCACATTTAAGCTCATATAAATCATATTTATTGAGAGATATTTCGCTTCTCAGCACATTTCATAAGATATTACAATTGAATTGCTATTGGACTCTATGAAGCATTCTCTAGGATTCTGTGTAGTTTAAGAGAACTTGTAAAGCTCTGCCAAATACCATTGAATATGTCATTCCAATGCAGTCATCCATTCAAATAATGTTAAAAGACATTTTCCCTCTAATTGTTCTCAAGTATCTATTGAGATTCATATACTGTAACTGATTAATTCTTGTTTTGCAATCTGTATTTTAAATTAATATGCCTGTGCTGTTAATAAAATACCTACTAATACTAATTATTTGTTACATGTCAAAAGCTAATTGATGAACTTATCATTTTCAAATATCATTAACTGTTTTGTACACTGTGTGTCAAATCCATCATGTTTCAGTGACATGCAATGAAAATTTTTTTCTCCCCTAAATAAAGGTAGAATCTACTTTTCTACTCTTTGAATTCTGATTTGATCATTTGACTTCTCTTCACCAACATGTCACCAGAAAAGGCTATACAAACAGAACTCAAAAATGATGGTTGTTTTATCACTGCATGTGGAAGCCTTATAGCTAACGCCCTGTGCAGAAGACCAAACTATCTCGATGGGGTGGAGGTTAGATGACAACTCTCAGGAGGAAGTTGTCTTTGGGTTCTACTATGAGCTCCAAAAATCAAACTCAGATTGTCTATCTCACACAGGAATTCTTTTATCTTCTGAGCCATGTCACTGGCTCCAGAATTCTCCTTAAATCCTTTAACAACATTAAATCATTTAAATAATGATCTAAAAAGTCATATCATAAGGCTTTAGTAATCAAAGTGGCATAGTTCTGGCATTTATGTGTGTGGTATATATATATATATATATATATATATGAAATAGAGAGATGATAGATAGATAGATAGATAGATAGATAGATAGATAGATAGATAGATAGATAGATAGACAATGCCAGTGAACAGAATAGAAAATGAAGGAATAAATTAATGTGCCAACTGAGCTTTGAGGAACATGCCAAGAAAAAAAATCAACTACAAAAGACAATTAGATTAAAGGCTCAAATTAAGATTTCAAACTAAACTACTAGAAAAATATGTAAGAAAAATGTTGCTTATTTAAATTCATCTAGTCAATTTTGGTTTAGGATATAGGCCTACATGACCAAGGTAGTAGCAACAAAAATGAATGTATGAGATTGGCTCAATTAAAAGCTGAGAGCACACTGATGGAAACTCCAAAATAATAAAGAGAAAATATGAAGAATAGGATAAAATGTTCGCAAGCTATCTTATTGATAAAGACTTATATTCAAATATACAGGAAATATAAACTTCTTAATAACAAGAAAATTAATTTAAAAATGGAAAAAGACTTGAATAGACGTTTTACATTTTTTTTTAATTTTTAAAGGCCATTGACAAGCAGATATATGATAAAATGCTCAAAATCACTAATTATCAGAGAACTACAAATCAAAGCCACAATGAGATGGTGTTAGGGTAATTATTTTAAATCAACAGAATGATAATTACTGGTAAAGATATTGGGAGGAAGAATTTCTGTTTTTCACAGGAGGTAAATTAGTCCTAATGTTGTAGAAAAGCATAGATACTTATAAAAAAAGTTTAAAACAAAACTACTTCATTATCTGAAAAACTTCACTCCAGGCAAACATGATAACAATATATGAAAAAGATACTGGTACCCCATATTGACTGTAGAAATTATTCACAAAAGCAAAGGTAGGGACTTTGCCCAGGCTTCCTCCAGTAGACATGTGGGTATAGAAAACATGGCATGTAAAGGAATACTATTTATTTTCAACACAGTAAATAATTCTGTCATTTGTAACAATATAGATGAATTCAAAGGAAGTGAAATAATGCAAACATAGAGAAACACAATTGCATGGTTCTATTTATATGTGGGGTACCAGATGGTTACCAAAGAGCAGAAGGCAAGGGGGAGTGTGAGAATTTAGTCAAAGAGTATGAGTTTTATGAATAAATCTTAGAATCCACCTTGTGGCATGGATATCCTAAATACATATCTACTATAGCCTTGAAGCTGTCTGGGAGATAGATACCTTAACTCTTTTTGTTTTTTTATTTTTTTTCATGAAAAACAAAAATTAGAGCATTAGCTTGATTGAAAAATTGTACAATATATGTATGTATCAAATCACATTTTCATTATACCTATATGAATTTTTGACATGGAAACATTTTTTTAAAATTCAATAGCTTATTGGTTGTCTTACATAGACTTTCTATTGCTGTGATGAAACATCATTGCAAAAGCAAGTTGGTGAGGAAAGGGTTTTCTGTGCTTACATTTACACAAAACAGTGTATTGTCAAAAGCAGTTAGGGCAGGAACACAAGCTGAACAGGAGCTGGGAAGCAGGTGCTGATACAGAGGTCATATAATAGTGCCGCTTGCTGGCTTTCTCCCATAGCTTGTTCGTTGGGCTTTCTTATGGCTCCTAAGGCTACCTACCCAGGAGGTCCATCATCTACAATGAGTTGTCTCATCCCACATCAACCACCAACTAGGATAATATCCCATAGGTGGTATCTACAGTGCATCTTATGAAGGCATTTTCTCAATAGAGATGCTTTCCTTTCAGAAGGCAGATTTTGTTCCTTTTCTGAGCTTCTTTCTGCAACTGTCTTCCTCTCATCTTGTCTGTTGTGCAATATGGACAAATAATTGTGCCTGCCTGTGGGCCTCAGTACCAGAGGCTTTCCACGGAGATCTCTGGCCAGGCCTGGTGCCAGGGTTCAGGCGAAAGGAAGCGTGTGGGGACAGGGAGCCTCCATCTCGGCCATGACTTCCAGATCACTCAGTAACTTCGAGCTGCTCTGAACTAAGTCTGGTTGGGCTGGGTCAATGAGAGGCTGACTAGTCAGTAAGTAGTGCAGTGGAGCCTCAGCCAGTGCTTTGGGAGAGCAGATCTCTTCCCAAGTTTTACAGCTCTTAGAACAAAAGGCTCATACGATGGAGTAGTTCTCCCACACCTTTAATTCCTTGGATAGGATTTATATATATTTTGGGGGGTGATTCAGGGTTCGACAGCAGGTACCTCTCCTTGGCTTGGACTGAGAGTTTGGGGGAAACCTTATTTGCATGTGGGAAGGCTTGGTGCTGCTCAAGCATGACTGATAGCCACACACCTCTCCTGTTGGGGGGCTGTGGGGGTGGTAACTTCCACAGGAGCCAGGGGCCCAGGAGACATGATCGAATACCTTCTGTCCCATGTAGGTGGAAATCATCACCCTTCACGTCACCAGGGTTCCAGACCTTTGCTCAACTGGAGATCAGGCTGTCTGTGCACATCCCACCACCCCACCCCTGCCCACTTAACATCTTCATCCATCTCATTTATTTCAAACAAGCTCTTCCAAGTACTTGTTAGTTGCTAGGTAACTTTTCACTAGTCATTGACTATGTCAACCAGGATTCTGTGGCTACATAATCAGTACCTGAGATTGTCAACTTATAAAGCCAAAAGGCTCATGATTGATTTTTTTTTCAATTTGGGGCTTGTGACAAGGTGTTATATGATGGCCATGCAGTTGGAGAGGATAAAGGTAGAAGTGGTAGGACTCCCACTGTTCCATCAGCCTCTCACACACATCTGAACAGAGGTTCCCTCACTGGGCCAAGATTCCATCCCCGTCTGGTAATGTGGTAAAGATCAAGCCTAGTATATAAGTCTTTTGTGTCATTTTAGCTTCTGAACATAGCCCTTCAATTTTCTGATTCTTGGTTTCATCACCAGCAGAAAGGAACAACATTTTGTCGTGTTTTAAACTAAGTTTACTTTGGAAAAACAATATAATGTCTGAGCTCACAAGTTGTGATGTGTGGAATTCAATAAAAAATTATTTGCAGAGGAGAATTAAAACCTGGATTGGGAAAGATTAGCTGTTTATTACATGGAAGTGTAACCTTGCCTTTCTTTTCCCCTTGGACCCAGACTTCTGGACTATGTGCTACAATGGAGCACTAGAGGGATTAAACTGAGTCTAGTGATCTTAGTCTCAGTATTATATCTCTCACTAATTGGATGTTTTTCAATGAACTGTTTAGCTTTTTTGGGCTGAGGTTCCTTCATTTCTAAAATGGAACTGTGAAGATGAGTGGCTTATATATTCCTTCAGTGATAAAAAATTCCTCCTCTACTTCCTCTTTCTTCTCACTTTTTTCTTCCTCTTCCCCTCCTCCTCTTTTCATTCTTTTCCTCTTCCTCCTCCTCTTCCCATGAGATTAAAACAGGGAAAATATACCTTGCAGGCTAAAAGTTCTGTTTACTGTTAAAAATAAGTTCTAGATTGCTCTGTGTTTGTCTGATCCCTCTGCCACCAGTTCTGCTTGATCATGAGGGAGGGATGGATATGGGCAGGACATATGTCAGAATGAATACTTGTTCCTGATTGGGTGCAGGTAGTACATAGGCAAGAAATACATCAGAATGTATGCTTGCTCCTGATTGGACCTGATGGGAAAGAGCGAATTATGGGGATTGCCTTTTCAAACCCTTCACAATATTAGTCATTGCCATTTTTTTTTTTGATAACTCAGAGATGGATCTGACCAGAGATCCATTCTCTTGGTCAATATATATTTAGAGCTTGCTTCAAATTTGGCTTTATATTTTGTTAAAGGTCTTACTCTCAACAAGTGAGATTAACTTTCCTCCCTTCTTCTCTTCTCCTCCTTCCCTGTCACTTCCTTTTCCTACTCTGCTCCCCCCACCCCATTACCTCTATTCCACATATTTGCTTTTCCTCCTCCCTGTCAAGTTCCTTCTCCTTTTCTCCCTTGCTCTGTGCCCTGCCTCCCTCTCTCCACTTTGGTACTGCTAGGTATCTAACCCAGGGCCTTAAGATAGATAATAGCCATGTCATTTGCCACTGACCTGTATCAGTGTATTTCCAGAGTTAAAACTCTGGCTTATGTGAATAGCTATTTTTTTTCCTATCAATGATAGCTAGCCCACCAAGGGCCAATACTCATAAATCTCCCCAATTTGATAAAACTTGTATGCAAATCTTTTAATTTCTTCACCTTGTAAAACTTTTGTTTATGCAAAGGCTTCACTGCATTTCCAGAATTGATGGATTGGAGCAGCTAACTTTTCCCCATTCTTCTTACTTCCTTTGTACCAATTCTTTTAAAACTAACCAATTACAAAATATGGTGGGACCAAACTTCAACATATGGGTGGGGTAAGATAGTTACTACATACAGTAGAAGAAAAACCAAGTGAAGTTCCTACTTATCTTAGCTTGCTAGCTTACTTTGTGTTTGGGCTTACTCTTTTGATAAAATGTAATTTCCTTATGGGGTTAATTTGATTTTGTTCATGTGTTTCTTTGTGTGAATTAGGAAATATTTGTTTGCAACAGGTGAGTAACCCAGAATTCACAGGAAAGAGATTTGTATTTTAGGCTGGACAGATGACATAGAGTATTGCAATAGTCAATAGATTGTTAAATGACTCTAAGACAACAACTTCAAATAACAGGGCTAAGACTTTCATATTTCATCTTTTTCCTGAGACCTTGGAATACTGCCCTTACAAAAACTATGGTGGACTTGCTACATCATTCCTTGCCTGGTTGTCTCCTGTGTCTAGACAACTTAGGCTACAGATACACTGCTGTCCAATGTACTGTGGTTTGGAGCAACCAGCAGTATGTCTTCCCACTTCATTTTTCCATTGCACTCACTGGCTCAGAAAAGATTAACTTTCTGAAAAATGAAAAGGACAGAGAGAAGAGGAGCTGCTTATCAAATATGCACATTTCAGATGGAACTTCACACTCCCTAGAAAGATGTTAGATTGCTGTTAGCTCTCTGGAGCACTCCTGACAATGTGTTATCAGGCCATGTTTGCATGACAGAGGCAGCCCAACCAAGAAACATTAAGTCATATGACTTCTAAGATGGAATCAATCAAGTGAGTGGTACAGCTCCTGAAAAGTAATTTCACCTTCATAAGGTCTGGTTATCTGTGCAGCTGACATAAGGTTTGTCAGCCCCATTTCAAGTCTGACCAAGTTCAGCACTGCAGCAAGAATTTTAATGAACCAACACTGTAATATGTATGAAAGATGACACTGAGATGAATTCATGAAAAGCTAAGTCCCTAAGAATTATGAACAATTACTTAGATGCCCCATCACCAACTTAGCTCATTTGAAATGCCCATTCCAAAGGTCTTCATCATTCTCTAACTTATTGTACACATTTAAGCACTTGAAAAGAGAAAAAAAAATCTTACTCATAATCAAACAATTCAGGGAACCCTGAGTAAGAGGAGGGCAGAGCTGAAGGCCAGTCAGATTTTAAAGCTTCATCTGTCTACAGACAAACCAACCCTTCATATGAAGATGAGAGGAGTTGAAAGCAAAAGCAAAGAATGTATGTCAATTCTGTCCTTGATATTCAGAGAAAATTAGAACCTCTTTGTTCTGATGATGTCACCTTTCCTGAGGTAGTTATCTTTATGGATTTTTCATTTTCTGTATAACAATAGAGAAATTAGCCTTCTTATGTGGCCAAAGAGATCCAATTTAGGCTCTTGTAAGTTCTAAGTAAGCATTCTACATCTCAACCTGTATCAGGCCTTACTGTTTTAAGACAGATAATTGAGACTGGCCTTGAACATCTTTCCTGGATTGCGGTTATTGCAAGTGTACCTTGCCATACTGGAATAGGAAATTTTAAAATGTGTCAATAGATAAGTGCTGAAATAATAGTAATTTCATGATCCTGGCCTGTATGTGGCATAAAAGTTTATTCTTGGGATCGTGAACCTACATTTTGAGACACATTTATAATGTGGATATACCTTTTATGTGCTAATCGTGGATGTGGATAGCATAGAATGCTTGGATGTATGCTAAATAATTGCTGTCTTGTTTTCAGAGGTACTAGAATTCTTTTGTTGTCATTCGATTTTGTTCATTTCTGAATTATTATTTTGTATTGGCACAGGGTCTACAGTCTGAGCTGAAGTGGAATGCACAGTGTAGATCAAACTGAGCTTAAACTCGAGGCAATCCTCCTATCAAAGCTTCTCAAGTGCTGGGATTATAGTTAGACAGTCTGCCAAGAAAAGTCCAATTGTTATCACACTCAGCCCACTTTCACTACAAGCTTCTTTCCTAAGCAGATATAGCTCTCACTTCTTTTTATTTTATTCCACCTGAGGTTGGTTTCTTTTTTCTTTTTTTTTTTTTCAATAAAACCTGACCCCAGTTCCCCTTCCTTCACTTTTCCCAGTGTCCCTGCCCTTCCCAGATATACTACTCCTTTAATTTCCCACGTATATCAGATCAACACCACTTAAGAAGAGACTGGGCACAAACTCATATATCAAGGCTGGAAAAGGCAAGCCAGTCAGAGGAAAAGGGTTCCAAGATCAGGTAAAAGAGTCAGAGGTAGTCCTCTCCATATTTTAGAAGTCCCACAAAATCATCAAGTTAAATGCCATAACATATATGTAAAGGACCAAGTGCAGAGCCGTGTGACACTTCAGTTTCTGGGAGCCCCTATAAACCCTGCTAAGTTAATTCTGTAGGCCATCTTCTTCTAGTGTTCTGGGCCTCTCTGGATCCTACCAATTTTTCCTTCACCTCTCCTGCAGGGATTCCAAAACTGCAAAGGGTGGAACACAGTGGTGATCTCCAATTTGTGCTGTCTGTCTCTGTCTCTCTGTCTCTCTGTCTCTCTGTCTCTGTCTCTCTGTCTCTCTGTATCTGTCTCTCTCTGACTCTCTCTGTCTCTCTGTCTCTGTCTGTCTCTGTCTCTCTGTCTCTGTCTGTCTGTCTCTCTCTCTGTCTCTCTGTCTCTTTCTCTCTGTCTCTGACTCTCTCTGTCTCTCTGTCTCTGTCTCTGTCTCTCTGTCTCTGTCTGTCTCTCTCTCTCTCTCTGTCTCTCTCTCTCTCTCCTTAACATTTGAGTATGGGTCTCTGCATCTGATCCAGTGACTGATAGTGAAAGCCCCTGTGGCTGGTATAGATCATTAATCCTTCACTAATCAAAGCTGCTAATCTGAACTGCCTCGGTCTGAATCATCTGTTAGTTTACTTCTGTCACCTTGCCTGGTGGTTATTTACATGACCATGGACTTTTGGATGTCTAGTAGTAATGTATTATATTTTGGACATTGTGCATTAAAAATAGGGCATCAATGTACATACTTTTCCCAGAATGTTCTTTCTCATGCCAGGATCATCAACTATTAAGAGTGTGGAATGGATTGCAGATTGATAAGGATCAGTTTACCTCTTCTTCTTCTTCTTCTTCTTCTTATTATTATTATTATTATTATTATTATTTTTAGTGTTTTTCCCTCCATAAAAATTTACCAAAATCTAGTTAGCCTTGTTTTCAAGGCACTGAATGCTCAGAACTGCTCAAAGGGGATTTCCATTGTTCTGACCCAGTAATAAAGTATTTTCTTAGTCTGTGCAACTCTCAGCACATAGTAAAAGGAATTTAATATAGTCCTTAAACTACTGTCCTCAAATATTTTTGAAAATTAGTCATATGTGACAATCACTGCTACAATGAGGTCTCACTTCTTGTCACTTCAGATCTCAGCTTATAGCAATATGTCTGTTTGTCTCCCTCTATATATATATCATCTCTATCTCTGTCTCTCTGTCTCTCTTTCTATTCCTTCCTGTAAGACCTTCTGGTCTGGGTCAAACTTACAATTAAAATTTGGCTATTATTATTCCCCAAAAGTTCATATATTGGAAGTTTGTTATTAGATATGACAGTATAGGAAGACACAGAATGTAAAAGGGATGGGGGCAATTGGTAGGTCTTTATTGTATATTAAGAGTTTGTCTTTGGAAGGAATTTTGAACCCCAGTTTCTCTTTGGTTTCTTATGTAACATTTCTGTCATGACTTTTTCTCTACTATGAACCATGAGGTTCTCATGAGAACTGAGTTTCTATTTGTGCTTTGCCCTGAACTCTCCATGAAGTGGGAGATAAATAAGCTTCTTCCACAGGCAGAAGATGTCTACTAGGAATGATGAGAACTATTACATATATGAATACACCGTGTTGTCAGTGCATGTGAAAGATCTATATAAATTCAAAAAGTCAAGGAACTATTGGCAGTTGATAGGTACTGGGAAGGGAAGCAACAGGGTTTTTTGTTTTGTTTTGTTTTGTTTTGTTTTGTTTTGTTTTGTTTTAAAGTGTTGTTCCAGGGAGTTGGCTCAACTGTTAAGAGCACTAGCTGTTCTTCCAGAGGTCCTGAGTTCAATTCCCAGGAACCATGTAGTGGCTTATAACCATCTATAGTGAAATCTGATGCCTTCTTCTAGTATGGACAGCTACTGTATACTCATATAACTAACTAACTAACTAACTAACTAACTAACTAACTAAGAAGGTTGTTCCTAGTAAGTCAATCATGATCCATTGTAAAGTTACACATCCAAGTATACTATATGGGCAAGACAAATTGGATTTGATAGGTATGAAGAAAAAAAACGGGGAGAAACAGAGTTGGGTAGGTAGGGAAAGGTAAAGGACTTGAAAATTGAGGGTACAGTAAATATGATTAGCATATGTAGTATGAAAGTCTCAAAGAACTAGTACAATATTAAAATAAATAAAGACTGCATTAGGTATTTTATTAAGGTAATGAAAAATGAACTAATTACCTAGAACTTTGCAAAAGTCTCATAATCCCTTCACAGTTGTTTTTCCAATTACAAATTGTTTTAACATTATCAAATAGTTATTGAACTGCCTTTTAAGAGCTAAGTGGGTATTTTGCTCCCTGCTCTCTTTAATCACTTAACTCCTATTTAATCCTCACAACTACTTTGAGAAGAAAGTTATTATTTTCATTTTGTATTTGATGATCATTAAAGTTTTCCTGGAGCTTCAGACAGTAGGGCATAGAACAAGAATTTGAAATGAAAAAATTAGATTACCCATCATTTGCTCCTCCCTGATTTTGAAGGAGTACTATTGCATCCTAAAACATTAGCCTAAGAGATTGCTGTTTATTGTAAACATTTACCTCCTTTTAAATTACCTCATGTTCATAACTTTCCACCAGCCTTAGCTTGGAGAGGGAATCCTGAGGACAAGGTGTTTATGATCAGCAAAAGAATGACTTGAAGTTAAATTGTGAGTACAAGATGATATCTTGTGCTCTGCTTCAGAGAGCTTTCTGAAGATCACCACACAGCTCAGTTCTCTCAGACCAAAGCGCAGTCTTTTATTTGCATATCAATTCAACAGTCCATCTCAGGCTCCTTTTTGATTATCCCACCAATCTGATTATTCCACCAATCAGCAATTTTTTTAAAACCTTAGTCTCTTGACTCCTAGGAAAAGATAGCAAACACATTTTTCTTAACATTGCAAATGGATTCAGAGATTGGCTGTCTTTGTAAGCACAGACAATAATCTGGCTAAGTGGGATCTGGCTCTGAGATCATAACTCCCACCACACTTGAGCCTAAATTTGCTTTGTCCAGGAGTAACCTTGAACTCAGGATTCTGCCTGCCTTTGTATCTTTCTGACAAGTTGACTCATAACACAACTGCCTCTGTTCTTTCAGGCTTGTGAAGCCCCTATATAATTCATATTGCAACTCTATATTTTGCATAGTTGAGAAATTATTTTTTTACACTCCATATTTCATTATCTGCCCCATCCACCCTCCCTGAGATGCTACACATCTCACAGCTCCTCTCCACACCCCTGTCTTCGTGTGGATGCCCCCACCCCACACCCTACCTGAGTTCTAAACTTCCTGGGGCCTTCAGTCTCCTGAGGGTTAGCAGCACCAACTCTGAATGAACACAGGCCATGAAGTCCTCTACTATATATGTGTTGGGGGCCTCATATCAGCTAGTGTATGCTGTCTATTTGATGGTTCAGTGTTTGAGAGATCTCAGGGATCCAAATTAATTGAGACAACTATTCCTCTTAAAGGATCACCATTCTCCTCGGCTTCTTTCTGCCTTCTCCAATTCAACAATAGGGGTCAGCTGCTTCTGTACATTGGTTGGGTGCCAATATCTGCATCTGACTCTTTCATATGCCTGTTGGGTCTTTCAGAGAGCAGTCATGAAAGGTTACTTTTTATGAGTGCTCCATAGCCTCAGTAATAGTGTCAGGCCTTGGGACCTCCCCGTGAGCTGGATCCCACTTTGAGCCTGTTGCTGGATCTTCTTTTCCTCAGGCTCCTCTCCATTTCCATCCTTGTAATTCTTTCAGACGGAAACAATTATGAGTCAGAGGTGTGATTGTGGAATGACAACCTCATCCATCACTTGATGCTTTGTCTTCCTGCTAGAGGTGGGTTTTATAAGTTTCCTCTCCCTACTGTTGGGTCTTTCATCTAAGGACCCTCCCTTTGATTCCTGAGAGTCTCTTACTTCCCAGGACTCTGGTGCATTTTGGAGTATCCCTCCAACCTATTTCCTGAGGTTGCCTCTTTCCATTCTATCTGCTGGCGCTCAGGGCTTCAGTCCCTTTCTCTTACCCAATAGCAGATTAGGTTCCCCTCTCCTTTTACTCAGACCCCCCTTCCATTTTCCGTTTCAGGTTCTTCTCTCCCTCTCAACTTGTGATTGCTTTCTTCTCTCTCCAAAGTGGGACTGAGGCATCCTTACTTGGGCACTTAAGCTTGTTGACCTATTTGAGTTCTGTAGACTGTATCTTGGGTATTCTGTACTTTTTTTTTTTTTGCTTTTTTTTTTCTTTTTTGCTAATATCCACTTATTAGTGAGTGCATACCATGCACATCCTTTTGGGTCTGATGATATTTTCAAGTTCCATCCATTTGCCTGCAAAACTCAGGATGTCCTAGTTCTTAATAGCTGAGTAGAATTCCATTGTGTAAAACTGTTTGTTACTTTGAATTTTTTTTGCCATTTCTATTTTATTAATTTCTGTGTTGATATTATTTACTTTTCTGCCTACAGAATAGAGTTTGATTTGTTCTTTTTCCTGAGGTTCAAGCTGCATCATTGTTTATTTGCAATGTCTCTGATTTCTAGACATGTAAATTTTCCTACTCAGACTACATTCATCGTATCACACATGTTCACTATGTTATACTTTCATTTTATTTAAATTTGAGAATTTTAACATTTTCTTCTTGAATTTTTCTACTATTCTTTTCTCATGAAACTGTATGTTGTTTGGTCTTCATGAGTTTCTATTTATTTTAAGTTTTCCCTTGTTATTGGTTTGATGTCTATTCCATTGTGATCAGTCAGAATGCAAAGGATCATTTACATTTCCTATATTTTCTGAGGCTTTGTGTCTTTATGTTCTATTGCTATAAAAAGACATCATGGCAATGGCAACTCTTTAAAAGGAAAGCATTTGATTGGGGTGTAGTTAAGTTCAAAGATTTAGTCCTTATCACCATGGTGAGGGAAGCATAATGCACACAGGCAGACATGGATCCAGAGAGGTAGCAGATAGTTCTACAATTCAATTTGGCCTACCTTGAACATTTAAAACCGCAAAGCTCATCCTAGTAACATACTCCACCAAGAAGACCACATATCCTCATTCCTATCAAGTAGTGTCATCCTCTAATAACCAAACATTCAAATCTATGAGGCTTTGGGAGATGGGGCATGCTTATTCAGACTACTACATTCCACCCCCTCATCACCATCAGTTTGTAGATATATCAGAATGCAAACAATCAATGTATTCAGTCAAACCTCAAAAGTCCTCATACTTTATAACTGTCTCAACATTGTTTAAAAGTCTAAAATCGATGCCGGGCAGTGGTGGCACACTTGGGAGGCAGAGGCAGGCAGATTTTTGAGTTCGAGGCCAGCCTGGTCTACAAAGTGAGTTACAGGACAGCCAGAGCTACACAGAGAAACCCTGTTCGGAAAACAAAACAAACAAAAAAACAAAAACAAAAACAAAAACAAAAACAAAAACAAAACAAAACAAAACAAAACAAAACAAAACAAAAAAAAGTCTAAAGTCTCTTCTGAGATTCATGGCAATCTCTTAAATGTAACAACCTATAAAATCACAATTGGAAGGTAATTTACATACCTCCAACATACAATGTCACAGAAAGTACATTAGCATTTCAAAATGAAGGAAAGAAAACATAACTAGGAAATGCTAGAAGCAAGCAAAATGAAATACAAGGTGGGCATATATGAAACTATGTATCTCCATGCCTATTGTCAACATACTCTACCAGATTTCTAACTTTTTAAAGCTTTGTTGACTGTAACACACTTCTCCCCATCAGCCAGATTCCACTCCCTTTTAGCAGCTCTCCTGGGCAGGTTTCCCCTAACTCAAACATCTCTAACATCTTGGGGTCTGCAAGGAAATTCAGGGTTTACCTTTATGGCTTTCCATAAAGGCCTTTCTGGCCTCTATGCAGGGATAGTCCTGAAACACACCTAGCTTCAACAGATTTCCAAAGAAGTAGGTTATACAACTGGTTTCTTGTATCCTTGAGCCTAAAGCCAGAACCACATGTCTATATCTGCCAAGTTATGCTACTTGTTGGGGCTAGAACATGGCCCCTCATTCAAATACATTTCAACAGATTTCTGTTTTTGTTTGTTTGTTTTTGTTTTTTGTTTTTGTTTTTTTGTTTTGCCTAAACTTGACTGTCCTAAAACTCACTCTGTAATAAAGGCTATCCTTGAATTCAGAGATTTGCCTTCCTCTGCCTCCAAAGTGCTACAATGAAAGGCAAATGAGAAGCCTGCCTTTAAGCTTTTCTTTAATTCCTTTTTTACAAGTTGGAAGCTTAGCTGAATGGAGTCTTGCCCTGAGGTCACCATTTTTCTTTTGCCCCCTAACATCTGATATTTATTTAAACTTTGTATCTCCCTGAGCACAGAACTTAGTTCCATTACATTTCATGCCTTTTTTTCCCCATAAACTATACATTTTTAAAATTCTTTTTTGTTGCTCAGCTTTCTCCTATTCATTATAGATTGGCATAATAATGCCAAACTAGTAACTTGAGGGCACAGGTAGTACCAGGCTGTGTTGAAATCTCCTCTGACAGCACCATTGGACCAGAACTTTTCAGTTTAGGCTCAGGCACACTTTTCAGGCAAGGAATCCACATTTTTCCCTAAAATATCACAAGAATAGTCTCTAGGTCACATAGTAATACTTTTCTCTCTGAAACATCTTGAGCTGGGCCCACACAGGTCACATCATCCTAAGCATCATTGTCTTCCATGCACCTACTAGGATAGCCCTTTAAGCTCTACTGAAATGTCCAGTTGATTTTCTAGTCCAAAGTTACAAAGTGTTCCATATTCTTCCAAACAAATGTCTGGTTAGATATTTTATATTTTTCCAAATAACAACATCACGGCAGTACCCCAGGCTCTGGTACCAACTTCTATCTAAGTTAGTGTTGTATCACTATGAAGAGACACCCTAACCTGTGATTTTACATTTAATGGTATATATTTGATGACATTAAGTGATCTGTGTGGGGCAAGTTGTATGTATTTAGAATTATAATAGCCTCTTGACTAATTATTACCCTAAGTGGTACAACTGGTGGCTTATTTTATTGGATGCTAGAACAGTGATGCTTGTTTTCTAGGTCCATTAGTCTCAAATACCACTTTTTTTCATCCATCCTCCTACCCTATGATAGTGTCTGTATTTTGTGGACTAGTATGTTCATTTTCAGTGGGGAATTGAGAACAGTAATATTTCAAGTTTGTATAGAAAGATGTGTTTCAATTTTCATCATTTTTAGCATTCCTTTGTCCCTTGTTGCTTTATTAATATTTTAGTTTTATTATTATTTCCTATGTCCTCATACATGGCTTTGTTTTGCCTTTAATTCAGATTACTTCAGGTATATTTTTTAGAACTCGTTTAGAAATCGTAAGTGACTTTATTTACTATGGTATTTCCTCAAAATATGATAGGCATCTTGCTGGGTGGAGGAGTATGGGTTGGCAGTTATCTTTCAGAACTAGTTTACTTCTGTCACTATTCTGACCTTTAAAGTTTTAGTTTAATGGTCCACTGTTATTGTAACAGTGTAGAGCCTACCTTCATGTGTGACTTGGTGTTTCTCTCTTGCTACTTTCAATCTGCTTGATTTCTTCTATATATTTAGTGTTTTAAATAAAATATGATGAAGAGGAGTCCTTTATTGGTCTTGTCTGCTTGGTAAATGCTTCTTGTATTTGAAATAGTATTTCATTCCTAACTATGGGTATTTTCTCATATGATTCTTTTCAAAATACTTTTATTGGCTTTAGAAGGAGATCCTTCTCCTTTGCTGATTATCAACTTTTTATGTCAGTTCCCACTGGAAAATTCTTGGTTTTTTGTTGTTGTTGTTGTTGTTTGTTTGTTTGTTTGTTTGTTTTTATTGCTTTATCCTTATTTGGTTTTCCTAGTTCACGTATCTTGAAGCCCAGATTTGTTGCTGTCTCTGTATCTATCATGCTAATGACATTTTCCACAGATCTTTTTACTAGATTTGTTTCTAGTTCCAGCACTTCAGATGGGTCTTTCTGTATTTGTCTTTGTTGAATTGTTCCTTTTTAAAAAGTCTTTTATCCTCTTTTTTATTTCATTCATCTGTTTGAGTTCTTGAAAGAAATTTATTTTCTCTGTAATGTCTTTGAAAATATTCATAATCATTCTTTCAGTTCTATGTTTGGGGTTTTAACCTGGCATTAGGATTAGTAATTTTTGGAGTTGTGCTGCCTTGCTTTTTATGATTTTTAAAATTACTACATTAAAATTTGTAATTTGGTGTTATTTCATTACCCACTTTTATTTTGTATCACCTACACTTTTTCAGTTAAGTTTTTGAAATATTTAAATAGAAATTTGATATGGTAGAATTTAAGTACAAAGTTTAGAAAATATTTCATCTAACCAAGGGCTTAAATTACCTGCTACAAAATTTGTATTATTTCAGGAATAGAATATTAACTGTGAAAACAACCATGACTTCTGGATATTATCAGTAACTAACAGGTATTTAAGACCAGTAACTTGAGACCCCCTCTGACTTCAAGAATTGCTGAAGGATAAATATCCAGGGATATTATGCAGTATAGTGAGATTGTAGTTAAACAGGTTAAGATGAAGAGGTAATTATTGGAATAACAATAAAATTGACTCCTAAAAGAAAAAAAATAGACAGGTAAAGTAGCTGAGAGGGAAAATTTGGGATGGTGTTCAAATGTTCAGATTTTAGAAATCATTAAAGCTATGAAATGTTATAATTAAGAAAGAAAAGGAGGAGAAGAAGATCAGAGTAAGAGGAAGAGACTTAGGAATAAGCAGAGCAGTATAAGGGCCATGGGTATATGATATAGTAAGAATTGCCTTGCAGTACACCAAGTTAAAAACCTGTTTTAGACAGGAGTCCTAAATCCTAACTGAGCAATAGATATACAACAACAAAATATTGTGAAACATATGAAAGAGTGGATATTTAACAATCGAAAGAGAAGAATAAAAGAAACTTTATGGAGTGATTATACAGATGTTTTCAGTTGAAAGTCCTCAGCTTCCTCTGGCTATAGTAGGCCCTATGTTGTGCTGCAGGGACAGGAGCCAGAAGTTGTTGGTCTCTGAAGCCTCAGTGTTCTATGTGACTCTGGCATGTGGCATACAGGTGGCAGTACCACTTTTTGAGGCATTTCTCTAATATACCTGTATTCCATCATTGCTGTTCTCATCCTTCAGGTTCAATGTGTTTTGTTTTGACAGGGTTTTGCCTCATGGCCCAGGCTGTCGATCTCCTGTTCTTCCTCCCTCATTTTTCTAAGTGCTAGAATTATAGGAGAGTGCCACTATAGTCAGACGCGTGTATTTTAAGTATATATTCTTCATTAAGTTTTAACATATGTATATAATTATAAAATGATTATTATATTTAAGGTAATGAACATTTCACCATTCTTGAAATCTAGTGTACTAATCCAACTCTCTTACCAAGCCCTGTCCAAGCAATTTCTTAGCGAATTCTTAAGCTACCTTTTTCACTATTATCTGCATTATAAAAGAAGAAATGAAAAGAAAAAAGAAAGGGGAGAAAAGGAAAGGCAGTAATATACGGAATCACACAGCAAGCTCATTTTATACCAGGTTTATATTTTGTACACTTATTTTAAGATTCATTAAATGCAGACAATGTTGCTTTTTATCTCTGTGTATTACTTCAGTCTGTGGCTATATCTAATTTATTTATCAATTCAATACTTATGGATATTTTTTGGCTTTCATTAAAAAACAAAAGCTGAAAAAATAATTATGTATAATTCTTCTTAAGACATAAAATATATTTCATTTAAGGAAATGTTAGGATTCTCTAGAGGAAAAGATTTGATATGATGAATATGTGTATAAATGTATAATATGCTATATATCATATCTATTATATCATATATTTAATTATATATTAAAATAATTTATTAAGGTATTATATTTTAAAATAGTAACAAGAGCTGAATTACCCCTGAGCGTCTGATAATCCTGTATTTGCTCTGTCCTTGAGGCTGGGTGCTTCAGCATTCAGCAGAGTCCTACGGTGAATGTCTCTCACTAGAGAGGCCAAGAGCCTGGCCATTATTTAATTCATGAGGATAGGGGCCTCAGCAGTCCCAATCTGGTGCCAAAAGCCTGGAGGGTTCTTGGAGAGTCGTTGGCCCTCAGTCAATGATGGAAGGTTGGAAATGCTACTTCTGACAGCAGTAAAGTAATCACCAGCAGCAGCAGCCACAGGATAAATGGACTGAGCAGAGACGTGGAAGCCAAATGAACAAAAGGCAACTAATCTCCTCCTGCTGTAGACCTGTTTACTGAGCTGATACCAGAAGGTATGGCCCATACTTGAGATGTGTCTACCCATATAATTAAGTCAATTAAGACAATTGGTCTGGTGAGGCTGACTACTCAGGTAATTCTAATTTGTGCTTGTTAATATTAACACAGCCATGAGTAAATACCTATGAGAAGACAGGATACATATTAAGGGCATGTTTAATTTCTTAAGAAACGTCACACTTAATCACAATGAATGGCACATTAACATTGTGAAATTTTAGACATTATAGAGCTGAACAGAATTTTTATTTTTCTAATTATAGCACTAATGAATAGCTAGATTCCAAGATTCCTATGGATTTGAGCTACGAAAGCTATTGTTTTTCTAGAAATAAAATGTAAAGGTTTCTTTATCACTGCTAAGCAGGGAGAGGTTTATGAAACAGGACACAGTATCTGATAAATATAAAAACTAAGTTGATACACTGGAACATATTCAGACTAAGAATAAAACTCTTAAGCAAAATTGAAGTTCATTAAAAATGAGCAATATAGTTAATTACAATGCCTCATTCATTGCATGAGAAATATTTGGAGGTTTAGAACTATTCTGTATATTGCTTGTGGAGGTACAGAGAGTACTCAGGAGTCAAATTCATCAAGATGTACCCTCTAGCTAGATCTAGCTTTGTGTATATTCTTCAATGAAATTGATTAAAGAAAAGTCAATAATGTCTGCACCAAGGGAATAGAGTTTTTCAACTGCCTTATTGAAAGCCTTTCTGAGGAATGAAGTCTCAATGCAATCTCAATGGCCTGGGACACTGTTGGCTACTTTATTTCTTGAGGCTTCCTGGGTTTCATTTATGTTGATCTGCAAACCTTCTCACCTTTCTAATATGCTTGCTTTCAAGTGGTCACTAGCTTCCAATCTGAAGTGAGCCTTTCTGCAGGCTTGGGATTTGGTGCTAGCTCTGGCAGAATGCCAAAAGAACTCTGTGATTCTGGACCTCATCTCCCAGCTCCTGCTTCTGATATGATTGGTAAGGCTTGTCAAGATTATGTTTGTTCATTTTAAATATTAACGGCTAGAGTTCCTTTTACCCTGCATATCTGAAATATGGTAATGTATTCACATAGGCAAACACAGGGGGAAATCCTACCTCTGTAACTTCCTAGACTTTGGCTGACTTATGGACTGCCCTGTCTAGGCCTGGGATACTTCATCAATAAGCACAGGTGCTGAAAATGCCTTTCTACTTGGACTTTGTGCAACAGGAAATGAAGTAATTTGTTCAGATTGCTTAGCCCAGTTGAGTGCTTTTCCTGAGAAATGTCTGAAGTTGAGTGGCCTGGTCTGCATTCTCTTTCCCCCCCTTGTTTCCCACTGTACTTACTTTATTTGGTGTGCGCCGTTCATTAGCTGTCTCTGAAGGCTTTGTCTGACTCTGTGGTGATGCAGCAGCTAGGGGCAATGTTGATGTCTGTGGCCCGTATTACCACTAGGGAATATGGTAATGTCCTTAGTCAGGGAAGCCCCTGGGAACCATGTGTATATCCAGGACCTGTGCCTACCTGGACCCACCTATCACTGAATGCAACACTCTGGAGAGCTGGCCCCATCTCTCACCAATAGCAGTACTTGGGAGAGCGAGTCTTGCACCTTGCCAAACATCACAAGAGACCAGGCATGACCTGGTCCTGGAGCCAGCCACAAGAACAGAACATGAACCATTCCCAAGGACAGAATGAGGGAGAGCTGGCCCTGACACCTGCAGTAAGGTAGTCAGGGCAGTAACAGGAGAGGGGTATGCCCTAACCCAACCCTTCACTGCCTAAGGCAGTTGCAAGAGAACTGGTCTTGAAGTCCTGAAAGCAGGTAAGCTGGCCTTCTCAGGCAACCTCGTTGGCTGCAGCACCCAGGAGGGAGGCAGGTACATTATTTGGCCAGCACAGTAGAACTAGCTCTGGGGGAGAGTGTGCAGGTGAGCTGACCGTGCTAGCCCTGAAGGCAAGAGCACAGGAGCACTCAACCTGCCACCTGTCTGGCATAAAGTCGTACAAATATGCAGGGATGATGCCCCCCTTCTCTCCCTCTAACCAGCATCAGCAGCTGAGAGAGATCCCCTGGGTTCATAAGAGCTGGAGAGCTATCCCTGCATCTTCATTGACCATTGACTATAGCACTCAGGAGAGCAGGCCCTGGACCTCACCTGGGCAACACAGGGTTGGCTCTGAAGTCAAAGGATGGGTGAGCCAGTCCTGTCATTGTAAGAGTCGGAGAGCTGGTCCAGTCCCACACAATCTGTAGCACTTATGAGGGTAGGCCCTGCACCTTGACTGGACAGCACAGTGGAGCTGGAGCTGGAGGCATGGGTGCAATTAAACCAGGCTGGAGGACTTAGCTGGCAGAGCAATTTCTGGTCATATGGATAAGGAAGAGCAGGTGGACTGACCAGTTCAGCTACCATCCAGGCCCAGTTCCAGGGCTCTGAATTGACTCACCCCAAAATTTACACGATCCCTGAAAAGTTGAGACGTGTGAAAAGGCAAGTCCTGCTGTTCTGAAACTGTAGAATCTGCACAAAATAGGACAACAAAAGGATAGCAGGAAAGAGTCCCGATGAGGATCCAATATTGATGGTGTCACAGAAGCCAGAGATCTTGAACCAGACAAATGACTCACTTCAATGAATATTTGCAAGTGAAGATGTGTGGACAGAGGGATATACACAGTATGACATACTCATATTACAGCTTCTAAAATGAGATAAGATGTTTTCTATGCTTTGTCTTTGTTGTTCTGGTTTGTTTGTTTGTCTGTGTGTGCATTTTATTTGAGGAGAGACTGCAAAGGTAAAGAGCATATACAAGGGAATGGGGAGATGAGCATTAATGGATGTATGATGTGAAATTCATAAAGAATCAATAGAAAATAAAAAAAGAAATATGTAAATTTTAGCAGTCAGAGACCATCTGCTTTACATGCTAAAACATATTTTAAGAGTTAATTTATTTATTTGTCCACATATGTGTGAGTGAAGGCAAAGACAAATGGTGTCAGAAAACTGTTTTAGGGAATGCATTCTTGACTTCCTCCTTGTTGAGGAAGGGTCTTTCTTTCTTTCTTTCTTTCTTTCTTTCTTTCTTTCTTTCTTTCTTTCTTTCTTTCTTTCTTTCTTCTCATTGTGAAATACTCACAATAGGCTGTGATACTTTTTGCTCTAAGATTACAGATCCTTAATAATTATTTTTCCTCCTTCAAATTTGGGGTCAAATAGCTGCATATGTAGCAGAAGATGGCCTAGTTGGCCATCATTGGGAAGAGAGGCCCCTTGGTCTTGCAAACTTTATATGCCCCAGTACAGGGGAAACACCAGAGCCAAGAAGTGGGAGTGGGTGGATAGGGGAGCAGGTGGGGGGCAGGAGGGTATAGGGGATTTTCAGGATAGCATTTGAAAAGTAAATGAAGTAAATACCTAATAAAAAATTGGGGAAAAAAGAAAGTATAGCTATAGTTTGAAAATCAGGAGTTACTTTTTTCTATAAATCAGAAATAGAAGGATACACAATTTCTTTCTTGTTTAATATAATCATTGACCAAGCTTTGGAAAATGCCTTTAATGTAGGTGTGTTGTTTTTTAATATACCAATCATTCTGCTCTAACAATGAATGGTCTTATCTAGCAATGAGCAATTAGAAAATCAAATCAAGAAAACAATTCTGCTTAGCAGCATGATAGAAGAATGCAAGACAGATGTGGTGGTTTGAATGAGAATGGATTCCGTAAGCTTATATTTTAATACCTGATCTCCAGTTAATGGAACTATTTGGGATAGTTTAGGAGGTATGGTCTTATTGGAGGAGGTATGTCACTGGATGTGAGCTTTGAGATTTCAAAAGATTCATGGTGTTTTGTTTTGTGGTTGTAGAACAAGATGTGTGTTCTTAGCTATTCCTTTGCTCTATTATAATGGATTCTACCTCTCTGAAATCATGAACCAGTTAAACAGTTTCTTCTAGAAGTTGCCTTGGTCAGGTGTTTTATCATAGCAGTAGAAAACTAAGACAGAAGTTGGTATAAAGGACAAGGCTATTGCTCTGACAGCCCTGATTACTTTGGAGGAATGTGGAAGACTTTGTGACTCTGTACTAGCAGTGTAGTTAACTCTTTAAACATAGCTTAATGGGCCATTTTAGGAGAATCTCAGAAGACAATGCTGAGAATTATGAACCATGGGGAAGCAGCAAGACATATTAGAGGGGATCAATATTAGCAACTGAGGTAATGATAATTACTGTGATATTCTGGGGGAAAAATGTGACTATTTTCTATCCTTGTCAAACAATATTCCTGAGGCTAAATTGAAAATTAATGCACTGATCTCTTTAGGGGAGATATCAAGATGCTAGTCTAATATTGATTCTGTAATGTGATTATCAGCAATCACTTTTATCCAGGTCTACAATAAAAAAGAAAGAAGAGCAAAAGAAATATAAAAAAGTACATTTATATATTATTTACTTACATAGCAAATGTTTAGCCCTTCCATGTCTCTCCTCACCCCCACCCCTTTGCTTCTGAGAAGGTATCCCCACACCCACCCATCCACCCAACTCCACCTCACCCTAGAAGCATCCCCCTTCCCTGGGGCACCAAGTTTCTACAGGATTAGGCAAATCCACTCCCACAGATGTTTCCCAGCACCATGGGCCAGTTCATGTATGCTCTTTGGTTGTTGGCTTACACTCTGGGAGCTCTGGGGGATCTGGGTTAGTTGATACTGTTGTTCTTCCTATGGGGTTGCAAGCTCCTTCAGCTCCTTCAATCTTTCCATTAACTCTTCATAGGGGTCCTTGACCTCAGTCCAATGATTGGCTGTAAATATCGCAGCTGCCTCAGTCAGCTGCTGGTAGAACCTCTCAGAGGATAGCCATGCTAGGCTCCTGACTGCTGGTATAACATGGCATCTGTAATAGTGTCAGGGTGTGGTGCTTGCCCATGGGATGGATCCCAAGTGGGGCCAGGCACTGGATGGTCTTTCCTTCAGTCTCCACTCCATTTCTGACCCTGCATTTTCTTGTAGGCAGGAACAATTCTGGATCAAAAATTTTGAAGATTGGCGGGTGTCTTCATGCCTTAATTGTGTGCCATGGCTATCTATTCTTTGGTGGTCTCTTCAGGTTCCATCTTCCTACTGTTGGGCATTTCGGCTAAGGTCATCCCCCTTGAGTCCTAGGAGCCTCTCACACTCCAGGTCTCTGGAATTTTCTAGAGGTTTCCCCCACAACCACCCACTGCCCTGCTGCTGCATATTTCTATTCAGTATCCACCAGAAAATTGAATGTTGGAGCCAAGCCTTGTGCCTAAAGAGATAAGATCAAGTCAAGGCCTGGTATGCATAAGAATAAAAGGAGGGCTGTCCTCAGGGAAGGATCTCACTTCCCCTAAGCCTCTGACTAGTGAAAAGAAATGCCTTAGGGAACATCCTGTTCCTGAAAATAACAAATTAAAACTTTTACAAATGTAGGGGTCTAAGCTTAACCTTTATCATTCAGCTGAATTAGAAAGTGCATCCACTGGGTAATGACTTTAGAGTCCTGAAGGATACAAGATTAAAAAGAATTGTAGAAGCTTTCTCCACAGTTAAAAAGTAATGTGGAGGGCTGGTGTGTGACAGGGAAGTACCTACAAGGACTTTATTGGTCCTTTTGTGAAGCTGGGAAAGTGAAGCCTGAATTGTATTGGAGACTAAGTTGATGGGAATTCCAGAGTCATGAGACATCTGCCAAAGAGTTACATAAAGGAACTAGAACCAGCCGAAGAGAGAGAAGCCTGTTCCTGACAGCTACCAGTGAAGAATGGAGGTATATGAAGTTTTCTCTGCTGTATGCCATTCTTTCCCCAGTATGCCCCTGTTCCTTTCTTTTGGAGTGGTAATGTATATTCTGTGCCATTGCACATTGGGTATATGTAATTTTCTTTTTCATTTATCAGGAGTTACAATGAAGAGATTACCCTGAGTCTCAGAAAGAACTGTGATTACTTTATCCACAGTTAGTAGAACTCATTTAGAATGATTAAAAGGTATGGCTTTGTTGGGAAGGTATGTCACTGAGGAATAGACTTCCAGATTTCAAAGGACCAGCAAAGTTTGCTGTCTCTTTCTCTGTCTTGTTGTTGTTTATCAAGATGTGAGTTCTCAGCTATTCCTTCACATCCTGGACTTTGTCTAAAACCATAATCAATTTGAACACTTTCTTTTCTTCTTCTTCTTCTTCTTCTTCTTCTTCTTCTTCTTCTTCTTCTTCTTCTTCTTCTTCTTCTTCTTCTTCTTCTTCTTTGATATTCTCTTTATTTATATTTCACATTTTATCCCCTTTTCTCACTTCCCTTCCAAAATCCACCCATCCCATGCCCCCTTGCCCTGCATACTAACCCACCTATTTCCACTTCCCTGTCCTGACATTCCCTTACACTGGGACATCTAGCCTTTACAATACCAAGGGCCTCTCCTCTCACTATTGTCCCACAAGGACATCCTTTGCTACATATGTGGCTGAAGCCTTGAGTCCCTCCTTGAGGAACAACAATATGCACCAACCAGTACTCCCAGAGCTCCCAGGGACTGAACACTTTCTTTTATTTTTTTATTTTTATTAGATATTTTCTTTATTTACCTTTCAAATGTTATCCCTTTTCCTAGTTTCCCCTCTGAAAATCCCCTATCCCCTCCCCCCACTCGCTCTGCTCAGCCACCCACCTACTCCCACTTCCTGGCCCTGGCATTCTGGGGAATAGAACTGGGGAATAGAACCTTGCCTTGATTAACAATGATTTCACAAAATTCACAGGCATATAGGTGTATCTAGAAAATATCATTCTGAGTGAGGTAACTGAGTTACAAAAGAACACACTGATAAATAGATATTAGACAGAGAGCATGGGATACCCACAATACAGCTCATGGACCATATAACACTCAAGAGAAAGGAAGACCAAAGAGTGGATGCTTTAGTCCTATTTAGAAGGTGGAACAATATAAGCATGAAAAGTAGAGGGTGGGAGGGATTTGGGAGGAAGAGAAGAGAAGGGGGGAGAAAAAGAGGGACAGAATCAGGTATGGGAGGAGATGTACAAAGGGTCAGGAAATCGAACAGAAATGTGTAGCAATTGGGAATGGGGAACTGGGGATAGCAACCAGAAAGTCCCAGATGCCAGGAAAGCAAGATGCCAAGACTCAACGGGGATGACATTAGCTGAAATACCAACAAAGGGGAGCAAGAACCTATGGAGACCATATCCAGAGCTTAGGCGTGGCTTCCTGGTTGAGGGATGGAGCCACCCACCCGTCTCCAAAATTTTAACTCAGAATTGCTCCTGTCAAAAGGAAATACGGGGACAAAGAGTAGAACAGAGACTGAAGGAAAGGCCATCCAGAGACTGCCCTACCTGGGGATTCATGCCACATGCAGACACCAGACCCAGACACTATTGCTGATACCAAGAAGTGCTTATTGACAAGAGCTTGATATAGCTGTCTCCAGAAAGGCTTTGCCAGATCTTGACCAATACAGATACAGATGCTCTCAGTCAACCATCAAACTGAGCACAGGGATCCCAATGGAGGAGTCGGGGGAAGGACTGAAGAAGCTGATGGGGCCTCATCTGGCATCAATGGGAGAGGAGGCCTTTGTTTCTGTGAAGGCTTGGTGCCCCAGTGTAGAGGAATGCTAGGCCTGTGAAATAGAAGTGGATTGGTGGGTAGGGGAGCACCCTCATAGAAGCAGGGTAAGGGGGGCTGGAAAGGGGATTTGCAGAGGGGAAACTGGAAAAGGAGATAATATTTCAAATGTAAACCAATAAAATATCCAATTAAAAAAAAAAGCTGCCTTAGTCATGGTTAGAGATGTGTGAAATAAAAATGACTAATGGTAAAAAGCAGCAGAAAAGGCTCTAAAACATCAGGAATAAATTTAAAATATATAAGACTTGAACACTTGTGACTAAATTAATCTTAAAAAGTAAGTATACAAAATTTTACATATTCATGAATAGGGAAACTCAAACTGGTGAGACAACAATATTCTGCACGTTGTACTATGGAGTTAACACACCTTAGAATTGCAGATATAATTTTGGAAAAATTCTTCAAGTTTAATTCTAACATACATATAGAAAAGCAAAGAACTCAAAATAGCCAAAACAACTTGAAATAGAACAAAGTTGGAGGGCTCTCATTTCCCTATTTCAAAGCTTACTTACAAACTAGTGTAATCAAGACAGTGTGCAGATAGCATAAGGATATACATATTCATCAAAGGAACAGAACTGAAAGCCAAAAATATGCTCAATTGTTTTTTGATAAAGGTGCCAAGAAAACCCACTAGTAAAAGAATCGTCTTTTCACAAGTATGCTGGGACAAGTGGGTATCTCAGGTAAAGAATAGTACTAGTCCCTACTTCATACCATCTTAAAATACAACGATGGATCATGGACAACTGTGAGAATTAAAATTATAACATTGTTAAAAGAAAATGTGGCTGTATATCTTCCTGATTTCTTAGGCAATGATTTCTTAAGTTATGACACCAATAATTCAAGAGGCATAAGAAGCAGATGACTTAGACATCATCACAATGAAAAACGTTTGTACTTCAAATGCCACCATTAGGTTATTAAATTTCTTGCTCCTAAGACTGAGAACAGAGGCAAATTCCTAGGGAATCACATAGCAGAAGGAGAATACTAACTGCTCATGTTGTCCTCTAACCTCCACATATGCTGTGCCCCCACTTAAACATAATCAATAAGTAATAAAAATTATATATAAGGATTGTATATATTCAAAGTCACCAACAAGAAAATGAAAAGAAATCAGGCATGATGCTTCAAACCTGTAATCCCAGCATCTAGAAGTCTGAGACAGAAGGATCACAAGTTTGCTGGCAGCTGGAGTGACATATTAAGACACTGTATCAAGACGTATAAAACATAGAGAATGTATCCCAGTGAGAGATAGCTGACTTAGCATGAGCAAGGGCCTGTATTCAATACCCAACAAGTCAACAAAGACTTAGGTAATTTGACTTTGAAGCAAAATAATAACACACATTACTTATAAAAAGAATCAGATATTTATATGAAAAATAAAAATAGGTCACAAGAGATCATAAGACTTCACCTTCATCTATTCAATAAACTATAGCCTGATAACAACTGACAGTACCATATCACTCAGGTACCAACTATATTTGAGAATTTTAAGACTAATAATTTGGCTCACCAGTTAGGCATTTTAATTGTACTTTTAAATTTCAATCTACACACAGTATTAACTTCATGAGGTAGCTGTGATTTCTTCCTTTGAAGTGCCATTCAGTGAGAACTGTCATGTGGTCCTCATGTCTGCCTGTACCGGCTTTCATCTTCAGCTGTGTAGAGTCAGGGTGCCTCTCCCTGTTAACCTAGCATCTATGTGAGCAGAAATCTTGTTTCTTTTGTAAGTTTCACAAGTGTAATGTAGACTGATATAGACTGATACCTAGCTAAAGCCTTTGCTCCCTTTCTTTGTCTGGCCCATGGAGAGACTCACTTTACTTTAGTTTCTGATAAAATGCACTTTAGGTATAGTCACAAGAATCGGACAGGGTTTGCTCTGGCACAGGGACCTCTGCAACTGTAGTGAAGCTAATAGTTTTGAAGGTATGTGCCTTCTTCCTGCTTCTACTGTCCCCAGCCCCAATGTGGTAGTCAACTTTGTTGTATGTATAACAAAATATCTAAAAGGCTGAAAATAAGAAAGGGTGGGAGCTTAGTTGAGTGTGATAAGAGGAAAAGCACAGCAGACCCACTCTAATCACCACTGATTGATCCTAAATTGGTTCTATTTGCATCTGCCCCTAAGAAATCTGAATCTCATGTTGCTGGCATAAAAATTGCAAGTACCTTATTATCTTGTGCTTTTAAAATATTACATGAAGCTAGGCATAGTCATACACACTTCCATCTCAGCACTTGGGAGGGAGTTGCAGGCAGATCTCTATAAGTTCAAGGCTAGCCTGATCTGCATAATGAATTCCAGGAAAGCCAGAGCTACACAGTGAGTTCTTGTTTTGAAACAAACAAAAACTCAAAACAATATGATACTAATTTATAATGTATATTTTCTACATGTAATATTATATAGTACATATACTTATAGATTATGTGTGTATTCATTTTGACAGTCATTGAAATCAAACCATTTGAAACTTCATCACTGAAAAAAAAATTAGTTGCGTTCTTCCCTTTTTTGTGGAATGCAAAGCCTTGCGATGGCTTCAGTGCTTAGCTACATTCATAGCCCATTTTATTTTTTTAAATAACCTTTCAAAGTATGTAACAGTAGGAAGATTGGAACCTAGATCCCATTCAGTCTATACTCTCCAAAAGTCACATAGTTATGCATTATGGACTGTGCATGCAAATACAAACACACAATATATGAGAAAACAATCATAATCTCTGCTCTGTATTTGATTGGCAGAAGAGCGTGGGTACTGGAATGCAGACACTTTAGTAAATGCAGATCAGTGGGATGCTTTACTCAGAACACTGAGGGAGAGGAACTGTTCCCTGAATGTAATGGCAGGAGGTGGCTGAGTACTATGTAGATACATAAATCAGTTGAAAACTAGAATAAGGATAGGGCTTTTTCCCCCCCTCAGGAGAATTTTAAAACTATTTCTAGAAAAATAACAAATGTGAAAATAAATTATGCTAATCTGTCCATTAATTTCTTAAATTCAGAGCCCATTAAAACATGCCTCAAAGAAAGCTTGGAATGACTGGTTCTACTCAATTAACTTTGAAATATTGGAAATCAATTAGTTACAGTAAATAGACCTGTTCTCATTATTTTCAGCAGCTAGCAATTAACTGTATAAAGAGATGACTGTGCTCATGTCTTTGCCTGCAAAGACATACTGGCATTGACAAACAGTACAGTGTACTCCTCTTCCTCAGTCTTCATCAAGTTCTAATAGTATGCTCACAATTTTAACCACTGGCCTGTTGCTTCCAGGACAACTTCCATGCTAGAACACTAGATTTTCTTCTTCCAAGTAAGTGCAATCAGGAGAGAAGCTTTTCTGTGAACTTGGGGTGCTGAACCTGACAATTACAACACACTGACAGTTCCTGTTTTCTATGTTTCAGGCTGAATACAAGATTTAAAAAAGGACATGTTTAGCCTTTTCTCATTCCACCTCATTACTAAGGGTGCTTCGCTAAGGTGCTTTCTTACCACAGCCTAAAAGATTCCTTCTCTCATTAAACACAGCCTGTTTGGTGGGTGGAATCTGCTTACTCTTGCCTCTGATGTGCTGTTTGCAGCTATAATTTTCAAGGTATTCATTTGCTCGCCAGAGGGAAAAAAGATTAGGAAAAAGAATAATCTGAATATTTTCTCCACTATTAAATTGACTCATTATGTCATTTCTAAGAGGGACAATATTGTGACTCATGAGGAAAGAGGGAAAAATGGAACATTTGACTTCTTTGTTGTTTGATAAGTACATTTTATGGTGACATGAACTAATTGCATAGTTACCATGAAATAACATGTTTTATTTTCCTGTAATAATGTAGTAACTGCATAGTAACTTCTTAGGAAACAATAGTAATTATATGGTAATGTGATAATGATGCTGTTTATTTTTCTTAACTAATAATTGTACATATACTGTAAAATACTCAATTTCAGAACGAGTGTACACAATTCCTTGGTTTTTGACCCTTGCTTCCTCTTTCCCATTTCAAGATTCTTACACCACCTGACAGGACATCCTCTTCCCAGCATCTTCTGCAAGCCTGATACGCTATAGAGGACATCTTTTGTGCTCTGTCATGAGGCTTACAACAGAATCATATTTTGCACTGCTGTGATGAGATTGATGTTAAGTAACTCAGAAGTCAAAACCCAGAAAGGTGAAAGAAAAGTCAGAAATGTTTCAGCTAAAACTTGTGGAAAATGGACTGTGAAGAAAACAAAGCCCTTTTGGGAAGTTTCACACTGAGCTGAGCTAGGCTGTGTAAGTCTGAAAGAGGCACACACTTTCCCAGAGTGAATGTTTGCAGAAGGTGTAGGGAAGAACAGTCTAGGCTGGATGATTTCCAAAATACTTATGCCATCTTAAAGAGAAGAAAAGAGGAAAGAGAGCACACCTCCATGCCTTAACCTCTGGAGATGACCCTGTGACTTCTAAAAACATCAGTTCTCTACAAAAAAAAAAAAGAAAGAAGAAGAAGAAGAAGAAGAAGAAGAAGAAGAAGAAGAAGAAGAAGAAGAAGAAGAAGAAGAAGAAGAAGAAGAAGAAGAAGGGAAGGAAGGAAGGAAGGAAGGAAGAAAGAGAGAGAAAGAAAGAAAAAGAAAAAAGGAACGAACATATCTAAATAACAAATCTCTCTCTCTGTGTGTGTGTGTGTGTGTGTGTGTGTGTGTGTAGGGGGTGAGGGAGAGAAAGAAAGAAAAGAGGAAGAGAGATATTCACATAGCAGATAATATGGCTAAGGAAATCAGTCAGGAAGAGAGAGGGAGACATCATGAGGTTGAAGGAGAACAAGAACATGAAAAGTACGGAGATGGGGAGAGAAAACAGCAAAGACATGGAAAAGGAAGGCAATTCAAGTCCTACATGTGCGTGCCTGTGTGTGTGAGTGTGTGTGTGTGTGTGTGAATCGATGTGGAGCTAAGTCCTGAAGATTTTCTGTCCCCAGCCCTTCTGATTTTTGGACAACCTTGGTGTGCCTATTTTTGCAGTAGGACAAGGGTCAGAGGCAACTGTGTTCACCACCACACTGCAGCTCCTACTCCTGACTTCACACCAGGAAATTAATCACAGCATCAGAACTGCATGACTGTTTTTCTCCGAGGTCTAATTTAAATTCTCTATCAAATACCATTGCGGCAGTGACGTTTAACATTTTCATGATTTATGCTGTTAATGAGCGAAGAATGAGAGCAGGGTGGGGCGCTCTCTGTAAAGGGAGAGGAGTGAAATAAATCCCACCATGCAACCCCTACAGAACTATTTCACTTAGGAGACACCTCATCCAGAATGGTCACCTTTAGCTTGTGCTCCTGCTTAATGCGAACGAAGGGGGATTTTACAAAGACTGGGTAAGTGGGGGAATTTTTGACCAAAGTGGAGAACAAAATGAATGGAAAAGAAATGTTTCAAAGGTAGAAAAAGTCACAATATCGTGTGACTGAATCAAAAGATAAGCAATTTATTTCAAAGAAGACGGGAGAGACACAAACAACTTCAGATATCTAGATTGCCCAAAGCCGTTTGCACTTGGAGGCACAGTCTGGAAAGTCAGATTAGTGTATCTGAGGATGACCTTGAACTCAGATTGCCTCTACCTTCCAGATACTAGAATTACAGGCATTTATCACCATGCCAGATTACATTCTGAATTTTCTCAATGTTGTTCTGTATTGTTTTAAGATAACATTGGCTGACCTAGGAGAGAGAGCACTTTATAACATCCTCAGAAAACTGTCAAGACCATAAGTCTGTCTAACATACCACCCACTCACCAGTGAACCTGGGGTAAGAAGTTTGAGACTTGCTATGGTAATTGCATCCCTACATTTCATTTCATAACCCCTGTACTCCTTTCTTTTTGATATTCTGGTCAGTACTTAAAACTGATTTTCACTTTCAACTGATATTAAAGCAAACATGATAGTTATATAAGAAACTGAAAGAAAATAAGGACTTGATTGAAAACTATCCATGGACGTACTTGATGGGAACACAGTTCCTTCCCACCCAAACCCTGCAGTGTGTGTTGCTCTCCATAGGAGGGGACATAATTTTCATGGTTGTATGTGCTCACAGCAGTGGCCAAAGGCTGGAGACCTATCTGTACTGAAATCTGAGTTGTATAGATGTCCTTATACCCAGTTCCACACACAATGCCAGAATTTGTACACAGAACATTCAAAGAGACAATCGTATAACTTATGTAACTCACTGTTGCAGGCAAGCAGTGGCTGGGGGAATTCTCAGAGATAGAGAGTACACATGGTCAAACTGGCCCACATTAGATGCATTTTTCTAACAACTGGGAGTTATACTCAATTAGAGTTTTATATTATTCTTCACCATTAAAAAAACAGTTGTAATTTAGCTTCTATCTTTTTTTTTTCTTTCCATTTTTTATTAGGTATTTAGCTCATTTACATTTCCAATGCTATACCAAAAGTCCCCCATACCCACCCACCCCCACTCCCCTACCCGCCCACTCCCCCTTTTTGGCCCTGGCGTTCCCCTGTTCTGGGGCATATAAAGTTTGTATGTCCAATGGGCCTCTCCAGTGATGGCCGACTAGGCCATCTTTTGATATATATGCAGCTAGAGTCAAGAGCTCCGGGGTACTGGTTAGTTCATAATGTTGATCCACCTATAGGGTTGCAGATCCCTTTAGCTCCTTGGGTACTTTCTCTAGCTCCTCCATTGGGAGCCCTGTGATCTATCCATTAGCTGACTGTGAGCATCCACTTCTGTGTTTGCTAGGCCCCGGCATAGTCTCACAAGAGACAGCTACATCTGGGTCCTTTCGATAAAATCTTGCTAGTGTATGCAATGGTGTCAGCGTTTGGATGCTGATTATGGGGTAGATCCCTGGATATGGCAGTCTCTACATGGTCCATCCTTTCATCTCAGCTCCAAACTTTGTCTCTGTAACTCCTTCCAAGGGTGTTTTGTTCCCACTTCTAAGGAGGGGCATAGTGTCCACACTTCAGTCTTCATTTTTCTTGAGTTTCATGTGTTTAGGAAATTGTATCTTATATCTTGGGTATCCTAGGTTTTGGGCTAATATCCACTTATCAGTGAGTACATATTTTGTGAGTTCCTTTGTGAATGTGTTACCTCACTCAGGATGATGCCCTCCAGGTCCATCCATTTGGCTAGGAATTTCATAAATTCATTCTTTTTAATAGCTGAGTAGTACTCCATTGTGTAGATGTACCACATTTTCTGTATACATTTCTCTGTTGAGGGGCATCTGGGTTCTTTCCAGCTTCTGGCTATTATAAATAAGGCTGCTATGAACATAGTGGAGCATGTGTCCTTCTTACCAGTTGGGGCATCTTCTGGATATATGCCCAGGAGAGGTATTGCTGGATCCTCCGGTAGTACTATGTCCAATTTTCTGAGGAACCGCCAGACGGATTTCCAGAGTGGTTGTACAAGCCTGCACTCCCACCAACAATGGAGGAGTGTTCCTCTTTCTCCACATCCTCGCCAGCATCTGCTGTCACCTGAATTTTTGATCTTAGACATTCTGACTGGTGTGAGGTGGAATCTCAGGGTTGTTTTGATTTGCATTTCCCTGATGATTAAGGATGTTGAACATTTTTTCAGGTGCTTCTCGCCATTCGGTATTCCTCAGGTGAGAATTCTTTGTTCAGTTCTGAGCCCCATTTTTTAATGGGGTTATTTGATTTTCTGAAGTCCACCTTCTTGAGTTCTTTATATATGTTGGATATTAGTCCCCTATCTGATTTAGGATAGGTAAAGATCCTTTCCCAATCTGTTGGTGGTCTTATTGTCTTATTGACAGTGTCTTTTGCCTTGCAGAAACTTTGGAGTTTCATTAGGTCCCATTTGTCAATTCTCGATCTTACAGCACAAGCCATTGCTGTTCTGTTCAGGAATTTTTCCCCTGTGCCCATATCTTCAAGGCTTTTCCCCACTTTCTCCTCTATAAGTTTCAGTGTCTCTGGTTTTATGTGAAGTTCTTTGATCCATTTGGATTTGACCTTAGTACAAGGAGATAAGTATGGATCGATTCGCATTCTTCTACATGATAACAACCAGTTGTGCCAGCACCAATTGTTGAAAATGCTGTCTTTCTTCCACTGGGTGGTTTTAGCTCCCTTCTTGAAGATCAAGTGACCATAGGTGTGTGGGTTCATTTCTGGGTCTTCAATTCTATTCCATTGGTCTACTTGTCTGTCTCTATACCAGTACCATGCAGTTTTTACCACAATTGCTCTGTAGTAAAGCTTTAGGTCAGGCATGGTGATTCCACCAGAGGTTCTTATATCCTTGAGAAGAGTTTTTGCTATCCTAGGTTTTTTGTTATTCCAGATGAATTTGCAAATTGCTCCTTCTAATTCGTTGAAGAATTGAGTTGGAATTTTGTTGGGGATTGCATTGAATCTGTAGATTGCTTTTGGCAAGATAGCCATTTTTACAATGTTGATCCTGCCAATCCATGAGCATGTGAGATCTTTCCATCTTCTGAGATCTTCTTTAATTTCTTTCTTCAGAGACTTGAAGTTTTTATCATACAGATCTTTCACTTCCTTAGTTAGAGTCACGCCGAGATATTTTATATTATTTGTGACTATTGAGAAGGGTGTTGTTTCCCTAATTTCTTTCTCAGCCTATTTATTCTTTGTGTAGAGAAAGGCCATTGACTTGTTTGAGTTAATTTTATATCCAGCTACTTCACCGAAGCTGTTTATCAGGTTTAGGAGTTCTCTGGTGGAATTTTTAGGGTCACTTATATATACTATCATATCATCTGCAAAAAGTGATATTTTGACTTCCTCCTTTCCAATTTGTATCCCCTTGATCTCCTTTTGTTTTCGAATTGCTCTGGCTAATACTTCAAGTACTATGTTGAAAAGGTAGGGAGAAAGTGGGCAGCCTTGTCTTGTCCCTGATTTTAGTGGGATTGCTTCCAGCTTCTCTCCATTTACTTTGATGTTGGCTACTGGTTTGCTGTAGATTGCTTTTATCATGTTTAGGTATGGGCCTTGAATTCCTGATCTTTCCAAAACTTTTATCATGAATGGGTGTTGGATCTTGTCAAATGCTTTTTATGCATCTAACGAGATGATCATGTGGTTTTTGTCTTTGAGTTTGTTTATATAGTGGATTACATTGATGGATTTTCGTATATTAAACCATCCCTGCATCCCTGGAATAAAACCTACTTGGTCAGGATGGATGATTGCTTTAATGTGTTCTTGGATTCGGTTAGCGAGAATTTTATTGAGGATTTTTGCATCGATATTCATAAGAGAAATTGGTCTGAAGTTCTCTATCTTTGTTGGATCTTTCTGTGGTTTAGGTATCAGAGTAATAGTGGCTTCATAAAATGAGTTGGGTAGAGTACCTTCTACTTCTATCTTGTGAAAAAGTTTGTGCAGAACTGGAATTAGATCTTCTTTGAAAGTCTGGTAGAACTCTGCACTAAACCCGTCTGGTCCTGGGCTTTTTTTGGCTGGGAGACTATTTATAACTGCTTCTATTTCTTTAGGGGATATGGGACTGTTTAGAAGGTCAACTTGATCCTGATTCAACTTTGGTACCTGGTATCTGTCCAGAAATTTGTCCATTTCGTCCAGGTTTTCCAGTTTTGTTGAGTATAGCCTTTTGTAGAAGGATCTGATGGTGTTTTGGATTTCTTCAGGATCTGTTGTTATGTCTCCCTTTTCAGTTCTGATTTTGTTAATTAGGATTTTGTCTCTGTGCCCTCTAGTGAGTCTAGCTAAGGGTTTATCTATCTTGTTGATTTTCTCAAAGAACCAACTCCTCGTTTGGTTAATTCTTTGAATAGTTCTTCTTGTTTCCACTTGGTTGATTTCACCCCTGAGTTTGATTATTTCCTGCCATCTACTCCTCTTGGGTGAATTTGCTTCCTTTTTTTCTAGAGCTTTTAGATGTGTTGTCAAGCTGCTAGTATGTGCTCTCTCCCGTTTCTTCTTGGAGGCACTCAGAGATATGAGTTTCCCTCTTAGAAATGCTTTCATTGTGTCCCAAAGGTTTGGGTACGTTGTGGCTTCATTTTCATTAAACTCTAAAAAGTCTTTAATTTCTTTCTTTATTCCTTCCTTGACCAAGGTATCATTGAGAAGAGTGTTGTTCAGTTTCCACGTGAGTGTTGGCTTTCTGTTATTTTTTTTTTGTTATTGAAGATCAGCCTTAGTGCATGGTGATCTGATAGGATACATGGGACAATTTCAATATTTTTGAATCTGTTGAGGCCTGTTTTGTGACCTATTATGTGGTCAATTTTGGAGAAGGTACCATGAGGTGCTGAGAAGAAGGTATATCCTTTTGTTTTAGGATAAAATGTTCTGTAGATATCTGTCAGATCCATTTGTTTCATCACTTCTGTTAGTTTCAGTGTGTCCCTGTTTAGTTTCTGTTTCCATGATCTGTCCATTGGTGAAAGTGGTGTGTTGAAGTCTCCCACTATTATTGTGTGAGGTGCAATGTGTGCTTTGAGCTTTACTAAAGTTTCTTTAATGAATGTGGCTGCCCTTGTATTTGGAGCATAGATATTCAGAATTGAGAGTTCCTCTTGGAGGATTTTACCTTTGATGAGAATGAAGTGCCCCTCCTTGTCTTTTTTGATGACTTTGGGTTGGAAGTCAATCTTATCAGATATTAGGATGGCTACTCCAGCTTGTTTCTTCATACCATTTGCTTGGAAAATTATTTTCCAGCCTTTTATTCTGAGGTAGTGTCTATCTTTTTCTCTGAGATGTGTCTCCTGTAAACAGCAAAATGTTGGGTCTTGTTTGTGTAGCCAGTTTGTTAGTCTATGTCTTTTTATTGGGGAGTTGAGACCATTGATGTTAAGAGATATTAAGGAAAAGTAATTGTTGCTTCCTGTTATTTTTGTTGTTAAAGTTGGCATTCTGTTCTTGTGGCTGTCTTATTTTAGGTTTGTTGAGGGATTACCTTCTTGTTTTTTCTAGGGCATTGTTCCTGTTCTTGTATTGGTTTTTTTCTGTTATTAACCTTTGAAGGGCTGGATTCGTGGAGAGATAATGTGTGAATTTGGTTTTGTCGTGGAATACTTTGGTTTCTCCATCTATGCTAATTGAGAGTTTGGCTGGGTATAGTAGCCTGGGCTGGAATTTGTGTTCTCTTAGTGTCTGTATAACATCTGTCCAGGCTCTTCTGGCTTTCATAGTCTCTGGTGAAAAATCTGGTGTAATTCTGATAGGCTTGCCTTTTTATGTTACTTGACCTTTTTCCCTTACTGCTTTTAGTATTCTATCTTTATTTAGTGCATTTGTTGTTCTGATTATTATGTGTCGGGAGGAATTTCTTTTCTGGTCCAGTCTATTTGGAGTTCTGTAGGCTTCTTGTATGTTTATAGGTATCTCTTTCTTTATATTTGGGAAGTTTTCTTCAATAATTTTGTTGAAGATGTTTGCTGGTCCTTTGAGTTGAAAATCTTCATTCTCATCCACTCCTATTATCTGTAGGTTTGGTCTTCTCATTGTGTCCTGGATTTCCTGGATATTTTGAGTTAGGATCTTTTTGCATTTTCCATTTTCTTTGATTGTTGTGCCGATGTTCTCTATGGAATCTTCTGCACCTGAGGTTCTCTCTTCCATCTCTTGTATTCTGTTGCTGATGCTCAAATCTATGGTTCCAGATTTCTTTCCTAGGGTTTCTATCTTCAGTGTTGCCTCACTTTGAGTTTTCTTTATTGTGTCTACTTCCCTTTTTAGGTCTAGTATTGTTTTGTTCATTTCCATCACCTGTTTGTATGTTTTTTCCTCTTTTTCTGTAAGGACTTCTACCTGTTTGATTGTGTTTTCCTGTTTTTCTTTAAGGACTTGTAACTCTTTAGCAGTGTTCTCCTGTATTTCTTTAAGTGATTTATTAAAGTCCTTCTGGATGTCCTCTACCATCATCATGAGATATGCTTTTAAATCTAGGTCTAGGTTTTCGGGTGTGTTGGGGTGCCCTGGACTGGGCGAAGTGGGAGTGCTGGGTTCTGATGATGGTGAGTGGTCTTGGTTCCTGTTAGTAGGATTCCTACGTTTACCTTTCACCATCTGGTAATCTCTGGAGTTAGTAGTTATAGTTGACTCTGTTTAGAGATTGTTCTTCTGGTGATTCTGTTACCGTCTCTCAGCAGACCTGGGAGACAGATTCTCTCCTCTGAGTTTCAGTGCTCAGAGCACTCTCTGCTGGCAAGCTCTCTTACAGGGAAGGTGCGCAGATATCTTGTTTTTGGACCTCCTCCTGGTCGAAGAAGAAGGCCCAAAACAGGGCCTCTCTCAGAAGCTGTGTTGCTTTGGCAGTTCCCAGAAGCTGTCAGCTTCTGTGGTGCAGACTCTCACCTGTGCAGACTAAATTCCTAAGTTCCAGGGAGTCCTGGAACCGAGATGGAGACCGCTGCTGCTGAGGCTGAGTCTGCCTCCCAAGCCAGGCGGACACCTGTCCTCTGGTCCGGACGGTGGCCGGCTGTCTGTGGCCTGCCAAGGGTGCTGCCTCAGCGGCTCTGTGCTTCTGCCTGTCCCAGAAGCTGTCCGGTTCTCTGGCGCACCCTCTAACCTGTTCAGACTAATTTCCTAGGTCCCGCGGAGTCCCAGAACCCAGATGGCGACCGCTGTTGCTGAGGCTGCCTCCCAAGCCAGGCGGACACCTGTCCTCTGGTCCGGATGGTGGCCGGCTGTCTGCGGCCCGCCAAGGGTGCTGCCTCAACGGCTCTGTGCTTCCGCCCGTCCCAGAAGCTGTCCGGTTCTCTGGAGCACCCTCTAACCTGTTCAGACTAATTTCCTAAGTTCTGCTGAGTCCTGGAACCAAGATGGCGACCGCTGCTGCTGAGGCTGAGGCCGCCTCCCCTAGCTTCTATCTTAAGTGTGGCAACCACTCAGAATCTCTGCACCTTGGCTAATGTCTTTGAGCTGATAGAAAATACATGGGACTTTAAAGATGAGGAAGTCCCGAAATGCCTATGTGGTAAATTAGGGTGGAAACTTGGAACCTGCCTTCTGGGGAAGGGATGTACAGGGTACAGATGTGATGAAGCTGCTAGTTTGGTTTCACCTGTTATATTCCATAGCTGTCCTCAAGCATCAAGAATCACATTTAGTTAATCTGTGATTAACAAGGGTGGCTTGCTCCTTCCTGGTTGGTCCTTGAATCTAGTGATTGCCAATGGGTAAGCAGTGAGCCTCATTTCTTTTGTGAAAGCTCAGATGACTGTTCCTTCCCCGTCGTTGTTCTGATACTGCCAGATGGGGCTCATTTTATCAAATACATATGCATACAGTACTTCCTACTACCCTACTGACTCTATCTGAACTGTGATGGTTATTTTTTATAGGGGGTAAACATGTTTTGTTTTGGTTTTTTTCCCATAAAAGTCAATTTCCTTCAGAATTGCTTTTTCTATTCTCCCAAGAACAATCTCTAAGCCATCTACGTGGATGGTCCTTTTTTTTTGTTTTGTTTTTATTCAGATTCAGGTTTTTTATTTCTTTTGCTTTTTCTTTTCCATTTTTCAGTAATTTTGTTGCTTGATGCATTTGCTGGCACCCCAGCTAACTATGCCCATGCATTGCTTTATGCCTTCTAAAACTGTAAATGCAATCCAACACATGGCTGTCAGAGGAGTCCAGGAAGTCAGATGCTGAAAATCAGAGGTGTGGTGGGAGAGTCGAGTGTGCCTGGCAGATAACTTTACTTGATTAGCTAGATTTAAATAGTGTTGGATGAATTTGCCAGGTGAAAATAAAAATCGTCAGTTCAGTTTAATTTCATGGTGAATCAAACAAGGAAATTAGATTCTGCTCCTCTGTCAGTTTGACATCCACAGAAGTGACAATTAAGGCTGATGAGAGAGCTTATATTTACTCTGAGCTTCTTGACTTTCTGAAAGGGATGTAACTTTTATTTATCCCCTCATTGCAGAAGGATGGGAATTCAGTAGCATCAGGAAAGATTGCTATAGTGTTCCAGATGTGGGCTGAACAGCTGCAGAATTCTGAGGTAGAGAAGCCTGGACTCAATTCCATAAGCAGCATAATCAGACTTAGGCCAGAGGAGTTTAAAGTTCAAATTCAGATCATGGCACAATGGTCACACCTCATCCTTCAAGCAGACATGATTACATTAGAGCAAGTTAAGCTTGGAAGGTGAGGAGTGAAAGTGAGTCTGCTTTGAGCTATGGCACCCAGGCCATTCAAATTGACTTTAATAAGCTCAACTGAAGTCTTGGGCCATGTGACAGATTTAAACACAAGTGTACATACAGAAAGTCTTCTCCAATACTCACACAAGCAGAAAGAATTTCAATGCTAAATTAGAGTTCAAAGGGTACAGAGAATTCAGCAGAACTGAAGCATGAAATGATCACATAGGAAGTTGCTTCCTTGATTTGCAGCAGGAGTTCTTGGCAAAAGGTCACTCAAAGAAAGGTGGAAATCATTTCCTTCTACCTTTCATTCAAAAGAGGGTTTCAAGGATCTCTGGCTAGCACGGCCAGCATTGAGCAACTGTAGATAAAACAAGATGCAAATGATAATTTAATTGAAAAGGAGTGAAGATAGTATTTTGAAGCTCATGGTAATACAAACATTTTCAAGGGAGTCTATGAATTGAGGCATACAGATATAAAGGCATACAGATATAAAGGGACACATCATTCATATCTTCTAAATCTTTTCATGGACATGGGCATTAGGTGATCTCCCCTCCCCTCCCTTCCCCTCCCTTCCCCTCTCCTCTCTTCTCCTCTCCTCTCCTCTCTTCTCCTCTCATCTCTTTTTACTTTCTCTGTTTCTGTCCTTTCATTTATTCAACAGTTAAAGAATTATAACTCTAATTAGGTATCCCTTTTATAAAAACGTATTCACACTAGTTTTTCATTTGTCTCTCCTATACTAACCTCATTATTTAGAATTTAGCTAGCATATGCTAACGTGGTAGAATAGTCAATGTATAAAAATATGAATGAATATGTTCAGATTCTAATATTTTAGAAACAGCAAACCTTCTTGGAGAGTTTATCAACTGAAAAAATCTTGATCGGGAAAACTTGGTAAGTGGAACATAACATTACAGTTACTGGTAATTTAAAAAAATTATTAGTTCTTTAAGAATTTTGTATAACATATTTTGACCTAATTAACACCCTCCCTTAACTTCTCCATAGATCCATCTTTATATCCTCCTGTTTCTGTCATCCATCAAGTCAAATTTATGGCATCTATATATTCCTAGATATGTTTTCTACTTCAATGCGATCTACTTACCACTGTCTATGCTTCAAGGAAAACCAGCTCACCTGGCAACTATCAGTTGCCAAAAGTGGATCAGTTAGGTGTGTGATTTCAAGTGTACTTCCCCTTTCTATGCTGGGATCTGCTTTCTGTGTGCGTTACTTCCCTATTTCTTCATAGTATATGAAGACACACTATGACAAAGAAAATTTATTTTTAAAACATGTTCATTGGAAACTTGATTAGAATTTTAGAGAGTGAATATATGACCATCACAGCAGCATGCAAGCAGACATGGTTCTGAGCAATAGCTGAGAATTTATATTTTATCTGCAAGTTAGAGACAAATAGATCCAATTAACTGAAATGGCAAATGGCATGGGCTTTTGACATCTCAACACTTACACCCAGCAACACACTTCCTCCAACAAAGTCCATATCTGCAAATCTTCAAATATATGAGCCTCCGTTGACCATTCTCATCAGACTACCATGGTGTGTGTGAGACAGTTGATTTTTGTAAACTTGACACAGACCTATACATATCAGAGGAGAATGAATCTTAATTGAGAAAAGTCCTGCATAATATTGCTTTCTAGGTACAGGGTATTTTCTTAATTGGTGAGTGAGGTGAGCGGGTGCATCTCATTATGGGCAGTGCCAACCCTGGGCGTTAGGTCCAGAAATGTATACTAAAGAAGTCTGTGCAAGCCATGAACAGCAGGTCAGTAAGAAAGCTTCTTTCATTGTGTTTGTCTCACTTCCTGCCTCAAGTTTCCTGCCTTGAGTTCTTGCTCTAACTTCTTTGAATATGGAATACAAGCTGTAAGGGTAAATCAACTGTTTACTTCTGACATTGCTTTTCTTTCCTGGTGTTTTATTACAATGATAGAAACACTAAGATGGTCCAGCGTAGGCTTCTATAGGTTTTCTGCATGCAGTAACACGTGCTATCAGTTCCTACATGCACATTCCCTGTTATGTCTGAAAGGCACTGTTTTCTTATATTCATCTATCATCTTTTCCCTTTACATGCATCCATTTCCCACTTCTACAATGGCCCTTGAACCTTGCGGGAAAGGAGTGTCATGATATAGACGTTGCATTTATAGCTAAGCACTGCAGTCTCTTATTCTATGTACCTTGGTTTGTTGGGAATGTTGGTGTTAATCACGATTCTAGTACAAACAGAAGTTTCTTTAATGATTGGCAGACAGATATTTATGGTTATTAAAGTACTCCATGAGAAGTCAGTGTATTAGTAGGTCCATATAGCATAACTTCCTGGTGGTCTTGAGTTTCTTTAATTTAGTATGGATGGCTGAAAACGAGTTGAACTAAAAATGGTAGGGAATTTCATATAGTTTTGTATGTATACTTCCATAAAATAGTACCAAAATGGAATATATCTTTATTATTTAGGAATGTGATCATTCATGAAATTCAAAGTAGAGAAAGGAAAATGAATTATTTCTAATATATTTGTTGCCATGTGTGTGGGTGAGTGTGTGTGTGTGTGTGTGTGTGTGTGTGTGTGTGTGTGCATGTGTCTGTGTGTGCATGTGTGTGTCCATAGCATGTGCTATGGTGTGTTTGAAGGAAGGTAATTGCATTCAGTGACCATAATAGAATCTAATTCAAACCCAGATCCTCATGCTTGCAGATCTTTTTCCAACCCAGCTCTCTCCTCAGCCCTTTACCTTTCTTGGTAGAGAGCTAAAACAAGAAATGGACGTAATCCACATTGGCCGACATGTATAAAATTCTCACTGATTTGTGTAATGCTTAAGCCATAATCCTATTATAAATGGAAAAACTCCCGGGGGGTCCTTGTTATATATAAACTCTAAAAGAACCTCTTTAAATACTTTGTCAACATTTTGAAAATGAGGTACAATAATCATAAACAACTTGAACTAGAAGTGAGCTAACAGCAGCATACAGCCTGGAAGCCATATGTAAATGCTCACATTTCCACGTCTTGTCTTTTATCGGGAGGCTAATTGATGCTTGAATACATCAAACGAATCTTACAAAGAAGATAAATATTCATAAGTGGAAAAGTCAGCAATGTCTGAGAAGCCTGGAATAGCCTTCTCCCTTACAAGTCTTACTCTTCAGTACCTTCCTCGTCTATCACTGTGTTATGTAAAGTGTAAGTTTGGTTATGTCTATCTCTTTTTCTTCCACTTCATCTCTCTTTTCTCTTTCTGGTAAAACTTTTTTTTTCAGGTAGGTAAAGTGTGTTGTGCCTTTCTATTTTATTCTTGACAAACACTTAAAAATAAAATTTAATATACATTCTTCAGTTAGTTTTTTGAAGGGTCTCTGGAAAAAAGCACAAATATAAGACTGTATGAGCTATGCCTGTAAATAATTACTTGCCTTACACTGCTAGCGTGGTTTTCCTTTAATACCACTCTAGCCCAACCTTGGAGTCCTTTTTGAACATCAACTTTGGAAAATATGATATAAATACATCTCTGTGGTTTGTAAAACGTTTCAAACTATTATTCCAACTCTTCTTAACAGAAATATATTTTACTGCTAACATAATAATTGCCAATTGGAGCATTCCCTAACTCAACCATAACACAGGGCCATGGTTCATTACCTGCATACCCTCCACTTGCCAAGCCAGGGGCTGCATGTGGATATTCCAAATGACTTCATAAAAACAGGAGCACATTCTGTTAAGCAGTGATTAATTCCTACAGCAACATGCGCTTCCCTGTAGCTCTTTCATGATGGATAGCACGCATGCCCACGTTGGCCAGCTCAGCAAGTGCCCAAGGGAAGCATCATGGATGTCTCTTCTCACAGGCATTTGTGGAATGGATTTACTTACCTTGGGAAGAGACCTACAACTTGAATTGTGAAGGTGTTTTAGGACTTGTCCATGAAGTTGCTCAGGAGGAATAAAGGACAGTTCTTCTCCCATAAATATATTCGACGGTTTTTATGATGCTCACTTGATCATTACACCCATGAAAGCAGACAAGCAGACTGGGACAGCTGCTTGTTTTGTTTTGTTTTGTTTTGTTTTGTTTTGTTTTGTTTCTTCCATCCATGGCAGGTCTTTTTGTGTTTTTGAAATCCTTTTTTCATTATACAAAAGTCTCTTCTAAGGACACACATCAGTAGCCAGATCCAACTACAGCACAGCACAAACAGGATGCACTCAGAAACATGGAAGGGTACAATTGCTATCAACATTTCTGGGCACTGCTTTCCAGTTGTAAATGAGAATTCTAGTGCCTCTGTGACATCAGACCATGTATTTTGATTAAAACATTTCTTTATTGAATTTTTTATGGGCCCATTACTTGAGTCCCTGGGTACATACAAATATTTTTTCTGGACAATGGAATTCAGCAATGAAGTGGGACTGGGCCTGGAGTCATAAAATAGGAAATATTAAACTTAGTGGCTAAGGAGTGCAAAATGTCCTAAACACAATCAGGCCAAGCTATCCCTGGGGCCAGCTACTCTTTGAGTGAGATTAAATGCTTAGGGAACAATAAGAATAACTGAATAACTGAATACACAGCTCATAATAGCCAGCTCTCCCACTTCTCTATCTCTTTCACTCTTTCTCATTTTGTTTTTATTTTTGTTTGATTGTTTGTTTGAGATTTATTTATTTATTTATGTTTGAGACTGTAGCATTGGCTGGCCTGGAACTTGCCCTGTAGAGCCTCAATTTGCATGTAATATGTGTCCTCTATCTCTCTCTTACAAGTACTGGAATTATAACTGAGTACCATTGACACAGTATTGGTCTGGGCCATAAACATTTACCATTGTTAGAGATTAGTCATATTCTTGATTTTGTGAAAAATGTGGTCTAGGAAACGTCCTGATTTTGACAGAACTATGACAAGTACTGCCTGGATTCCTCACTATAGATGAAGAGATACCTATTGGGCCTTTATACAGGGCCAAACACATGAGGAAAAATAATGTATTGAAAAGTCCTTTTATAAATAACAAATGTGGTCAGCCAAAAGATGTGCTCTTATTCGAGGATGCAGACTATGGAAAATGTTTACAAAGTTTGTTTGTCCTTTATCTCACTTAGAACGAATTCTGGCCATGGTGAGAGGGGTATAGCAGAAGTGCCTAGCACATACCATGCTGAGGGCTAAGTGGCTATGTCCTTTTCTTTCTTTTTTTTTTTTTTTATATTTTTATTACGTATTTTCCTCAATTACATTTCCAACGCTATCCCAAAATTCCCCCATATACCCCCCCACTCCCCTACCCACCCATTGCCACTTTTTGGCCCTGGCGTTCCCCTGTACTGGGGCATATAAAGTTTACATGTCCAATGGGCCTCTCTTTCCAGTGATGGCCGATTAGGCCATCTTTTGATACATATGCAGTTAGAGTCAAGAGCTCCGGGGTACTGGTTAGTTCCTTTCTACAAGGCTCTAAATTGAGGAAAGTTGCTCTAACTAACTGTGGTTGTAAATAAAAAATTACACCCATTTCATAGATTATTGTAGAGGAAATAACTGTCTTCTTATTTTGGTTTATTAAGGTCTATTACATGGTTTTAAACATACGAAGGGCATTTAAGCCAAATAAGTCATGAAAATCTTAAGAGAATATTGACTATCTTGATTAAGAATGGCTCTCTTTTCTGTAGTGTTTGTGTGTATATGTGTGTTTGTCAGTGTTTAGATGAAATTAGACAATTCTGAAACAAAACTGCAAAGCTAACCCAAAGCAATGACAAGTCAGGAGAATATACTTGACCAGCTTTAACTCTTTAATAAACAAAGTCAAGATTCTCATAAAGACAGAGGGATTACATACAATTGGAGATCATAAAATACCGCTGTGAAATCATCGCAATTTCTAAAGTATCTGCTAAACATAGTTCATGTTAAAGTTTTGTGTTTCTCTCTTAAGAAAAGAAATGATGTGTGAAACACACAACATACTATATTCTCACCAAGGACCAGGAGATCACTGCAGGAACAGGGACAAAGGACACCTGCCTGACCATCAGCTGGGGTTCATTGGGGTAGGCGCCGCCCCAGTGCTATCTCAGTGGAGGGTCCCAGAGGAATCTCCACGCTGCCAGACCAAGAGATCACTGGCACCCTAGTACACCAGGGATCTTGAGATCACTGCCAGGAGACACAGCTGAGACCTAGACTCCTGGACACCTTCCCTGACAGAGGAGAGTTGGCCACCAGGAAGGGCACTGATCCCAGGAATCAGGAGGGGATCTAAGCTAGAGACCTCTGTGCACCTTTCCTGCAAGAGGAGAGCTTGTCTGCAGAGAGTGTTTTGACCACTGAACACAGGAGAGAGTTGGTCTTCCAGGAGTGATGACAGAGGCTACAGAATCACAGGAAGATCAAGCTCCAGACAGAGACAGCTAGAACATCTAACACCTGAGATTACCAGTTGGCAAAAGGCAAACGAAAGAATCTTACCATCAGAAACCAAGACAACTGGGCATCATCAGAACCTAGTACTCCAGAGCAAGTCATGGATACCCCAACACATCCAAAAAGCAAAACTCAGATTTAAAATTGAATCTCATGATGGTGGCAGAAGATTTGAAGAAGGGCATTAATAACTCACTTAAAGAAATTCAGGAGAACACTGCTAAACAGGTAGAAGTTCTTAAAGAATTACAGGAAAACACTGCTAAACAGGTAGAAGTCCTTAAAGAAGATACACAAAAATCCCTCAAAGAATTACAGGAAAATACAATCAAAGAGGTAATAGAATTCAACAAATCAATCCAAGATCTAAAAATGGAAGTAGAAACAATAAAGAAATCACAAAGGGAGACAACTCTGGATATAGAAATCAGGAACCATAGATGTGAGCATCAGAAACAGAATACAAGAGATGGAAGAGAGAATCTCAGGTGCAGAAGATTCCATAAAAAACATAGAAAAAACAATCAAAGAAAATGCAAAATCAAAAAAGATCCTAACTCAAAACATCCAGAAAATACAAGACACAATGAGAAGACCAAACCTACTGATAATATGTAAAGATGAGAATGAAGATTTTCAACTTAAAGGGCCAGCAAATATCTTTATCAAAATTATAGAAGAAAACTTCCCAAACCTAAAGAAAGAGATCACCATGAACATACAAGAATCCTACAGAACTCCAAATAGAATGGACCAGAAAAGAAATTCTTCCTGACACATAATAATCAGAACAACAAATGCACTAAATAAAGATAGAATATTAAAAGCAGTAAGGGAAAAAGGTCAAGTAACATATAATGGCAGACCTATTAGAATAACACAAGATTTCTCACCAGAGAATATGAAAGCCAGAAGATCCTGGACAGATGTTACATAGACACTAAGAGAACACAAATGCCAGCCCAGGCCACTATCCTCAGCAAAACTCTCAATTACCCTAGAAGGGGAAACCAAAGAATTCCATGACAAAACCAAATTCACTCAAGATCTTTACAGGAATCCAGACCTTCATAGGATAATAATGGGAAAACAACAAAACAAAGATGGAAACTATGCCTTAGAAAAAGTGAGAAAGTAATCTTTCAACAAAACTAGAAGAAGACAACTGCAGGTACAGAATCCAAACTCTAACAACAAAAATATCAGGAAGCAACAATTGCTTTTCCTTAATATCTCTTAATATCAATGGACTCAATTCCCCAATAAAAAGACATAGAGTAACAGACTGGCTACATAAACAGGACCCAACTTTTTGCTGTTTACAGGAAACCCACTTCAGGGAAAATGACAGACACCACCTCATGGTAAAATGCTGGAAAACAATTTTCCAAGCAAATTGTCCAAAGAAAAAAGCTGGAGTAGCCATTCTAATATCGAATAACATCGACTTCCAAACCAAAGTTATCAGAAAAGACAAGGAAGGGCACTCAATACTCATCAAAGGTAAAATCTTCCAAGATGGACTCTCAAATCTATGCTCCAAATGCAAGGGCATCCACATTCATTAAAGAAACTATAGTAAAGCTCAAAGCACATACTGTACCATATACAATAATCGTGGAAGACTTCAATACCCTACTCTCATCAATGGACAAATGCTGGAAACAGAAAATAAACAGAGACACAGTGAAACTAACAGAAGTTATGAAAGAAATGGATTTAAGAGATATCTACAGAACATTTTATCCTAAAACAAGAGGATATAACTTCTTCTCAGCACCTCATGACACCTTCTTCAAAATTGACCATATAGTTGTTCACAAACAGGCCTCAACAGCTACAAAAATATTGAAACTATCTCATGCATCCTATCAGATCACCATTGATCAAGGCTGATGATCTTCAGTAACAAAATAAATAAGTGAAAGCCAACATTCACATGGAAGCTGCAGAACACGCTACTCAATGATTCCTTGGACAAGGAAGAAAGAAAGAAAGAAATTAAAGACATTTTAGAATTTAATGAAAAAGAAGCCACAACATACCCAAACTTATGGGACACAATGAAAGCATTTCTAAGAGGAAAACTCATACCTGTGAGTGCCTCCAAAAAGAAACTAGAGAGAGCACACACTAGCAGCTTGACAGCACACCTAAAAGCTCTAGAACAAAAGGAAGCAAATTCACTCAAGAGGAGTAGATGGCAGAAAATTATCAAACTTAGGGCTGATATCAACCAAGTGGAAACAAAAAGAATTATTCAAAGAATCAACCAAACCAGGAGCTGGTTCTTTGAGAAAATCAATGAGATAGATAATCTCTTAGCCAGACTCACTAGAGGGCACAGGGGCAGTATCCTAATTAACAAAATCAGAAATGAAAAGGGAGACATAACAACAGATCCTGAAGAAATCCAAAACACCATCAGATCTGACAAGAAAAGGCTATACTCAACAAGACTGGAAAACCTGGACGAAATGGACAAATTTCTGGACAGATACCAGGTACCAAAGTTGAATCAGGATCAGATTAATGACCTAAACAGCCTCATATCCCATAAAGAAATAGAAGCAGTAATCAATAGTCTCCCAACCAAAAAAAAAGCCCAGGACCAGGTGGGTGTAGTGCAGAATTCTATCAGACCTTCAAAGAAGACCTAATTCCAGTTCTCTTCAAACTATTCCAGAAAATAGAAACAGAAGGTACTCTACCCAACTCATTCTGTGAAGCCACAATTACTCTGATACCTAAACCACACAAAGATCCAACAAAGAAAGAACATCAGACCAATTTCCCTTATGAACATTGATGCAAAAATACTCAATAAATTCCTCACAAACCAAATTCAAGAACACATCAAAACAATCATCCATCATGATCAAGTAGACTTCATCCCAGGGATGCAGGGATGGTTTTATATATGGAAATCCATCAATATAATCCACTATATAAACAAACTCAAAGACAAAAACTACATGATAATCTTGTTAGATACTGAGAAAGCATTTGACAAAGTCCAACACTCCTTCATGATAAGTCTTGGAAAGTTAAGGAACTCAAGGCCCATAACTAAATATAATAAAATCAATATATAGCAACTAGTATCCAACATCAAACTAAATGGAGAGAAACTCGAAGCAATTCCACTAAAATCAGGGAGTAGACAAGGCTGCCCAGTTTTTCCATATCTATTCAATACAGTACTTGAAGTCTAGCCAGAGCAATTCAATCACAAAAGGAGATCAAGGGGATACAAATTGGTAAGGAAGTGGTCAAAATATAACTATTTGCAGATGATATGATAGTATATATAAGTGACCATAAAAGTTCCACCAGAAAACTCCTAAACCTGATAAACAGGTTCAGTGCAGTAGCTGGATATAAAATTAACTCAAACAAGTCAATGGCCCTTCTCTATACAAAGGATAAATGGGTTGAGAAAGAAATTAGGGAAACAATATCATTCACAATAGTCACAAATAATATAAAATACCTTGGTGTGACTCTAACTAAGGAAGTGAAATATCTTTATGATAAGAACTTAAAGTCTCCGAAGAAAGAAATCTAAGAAGATCTTAGAAGATGGAAATATCTCCCATGCTCATGGATTGGCAAGAGTAATATAGGAAAAATGGCTATCCTACCAAAAGCAATCTACAGATTCAATGCAATCCCCATCAATATTACAACTCAATTCTTCACAAAGTTAAAAGGTCAATTTACAAATTCATCTGGAATAACAAAAAAACCTAGCATAGCAAAAACTATTCTCAACAATAAAAGAACCTCTGGAGGAATCACCATGCCTGACCTCAAGCTGTACTGCAGAGCAATTGTGATAAAAACTGCATGGTACTGGTAAAGCAACAGACAAGTAGACCAATGGAATAGATTTGAAGACACAGAAATGAACCCACATGCTGCAGACCCTTTGGGTTCCTTTGTCTGCATGGAACAGGTTTCTAGTCGCCGGTGGGCAAAGCATCGGATGAATTTGACAGACAGATCCACACAGGAGAGGTTGTGTTGTCTGAATGTGTTTTGTCAAGTCGAGCATCAGCCTTTTTATGCAGAAGACAATAAGGAAGTTGGGTGACATACCCACAAGTTACAAATGAGGTAATCGGAACTTACATAAAACAGAGGAATGCAAACACAGAAGGTCTAATGGGAACCGCCTGGGATAGAATTCATTGTTAACAACTGGGATCAACAAAGGCTCCACCTAAGATTCGCTTAATCTTAGAAGCCAGGGTCAAGGGCTTCATGCCCTTACCATAGTTCCTATTTTAGACTATTGCATAGTCCACCTTCCCCTTAGGCCATTGTAAATATGTGTGTATGGGTGTAACTCTGCTATAGTTCTAAGTATCTATTCTGGTTTCTCCTTCGGTCTGAAACTTCCTTCTTCCTTAGTGATGGTAAATTCCTGTGTAAGGGAGTGACTTAGCTTTTACATTCTTACTGAATTTCAAGCCCATGGTCTTGCTCAAGGATGTTCTAGAACTGTTGGAACACTGGCGAAAGGCTTTAGCTATGTCAGAATTTAATCTTAAAAGGCACTCATAATAGGATAATACTAAAAGAGAGCACGTTGATCCATGCACTAGACTAACACGAGAATGAAAAATTAATGTATGGGTTAGAGAAAATTCCAGACTCCAAGAGCGAGTTTCTGTCAAACTATTTTGCCTCATTGAAGCCTCATTCATTCTAAGCCTCTTGGCTTGTCAAGCTGACTTGACCAGAGCACGTGACACCCACATACCTATGGTCACTTTTCTTTGACAATGGAACTAAAACCACCCAGTGGAAAAAAGACAGCATTTTCAACAAATGGTGCTGGCACAACTGGCGGTTATCATGTAGAAGAATGTAAATTGATCCATTCTTATCTCCTTGTACTAAGTTCAAGTCTATGTGAATCAAGGAACTCCGCATAAAACCAGAGAAACTGAAACTTAGAGAGGAGAAAGTGGGGAAAAGCCTCGAAGATATGGGCACAGGGGAAAATATTCCTGAACAGAATAGCGATGGCTTGTGCTATAAGATCAAGAATTGACGAATGGGATCACATAAAATTGCAAAGCAATTTTCAGTAAGGCAAAAGACACCGTCAATAAGACAAAAAGACCACCAATTTGGGAAAGGATCTTTACCAATCCTAAATCAGAAAGGGGACTAATATCCAGTATATATAAAGAACTCAAGAAGCTGGACTACAGAAAATCAAATAACCCCATTAAAAAATGGAGTACAGCTAAACAAAGAATTCTCAACTGAGGAATATGGAATGGCTGAGAAGCACCTGAAAAAATATTCAACATCCTTAATCATCAGGGAAATGCAATTCAAAACAACCATGAGATTCTACCTCACACCAGTCAGAATGGCTAAGATCAAATATTCAGGTGACATCAGATGCTGGCGAGGATGTGGAGAAAGAGGAACACTCCTCCATTGTGGTGGGATTGCAAGCTGGTACAAGCACTCTGGAAATCAGTCTTGTGGTTCCTCAGAAAATTGGACATAGTTCTACTGGTAGATCCAGCAATACCTTTCCTGAGCATATACCCAGAAGATGTTCCAACCTATAATAAGGACACATGCTCCACTCTGTTCATAGCAGCCTTATTTATAATAGCCAGAAGCTGGAAAGAACCCAGATGCCCCTCAACAGAGGAATGGATACAGAAAATGTGGTACATATACACAATGGAGTACTACTCAGTAATTAAAAACAATGAATTTATGAAATTCTTAGGCCAATGGATGGATCTGGAGGATATCTACCTGAGTTAGGTGACCCAATGCCAAAAGCACACAAATGTTATGCACTCACTGATAAGCAGATATTAGCCAAAAACGATCCAAGATACAATTTGCAAAACACATGATACTCAAGACAAAGAAAGAGAAGTAGAGTTCATTCTTATAGGAGGAATAATAATGAAGAAACCATTTCAGCCCCAAGAATGTATGGACCAAATTTTGTCCTAAAAAATTCAATGAAAAACACACAGCTGTAATTCAAGATGCAGAGTTACTGAAACTCAACAAAAGTACTCTTGATGTCCATGAGTTGTCCCACAAAGCACACAGCCACCAGTCTCAGTCAAGCAGGGATGGTTTATTGAGCACACACCCTAATACCGATCATACCAGGAATAGAGTTCAGATTTTCAGAGCTAAAGCTATGACAAAAATCATTTTTCTGGCTTGTAAAGGAACACACAAACACACACACATACACACAAAACATAGTGAGCTCATATGCATGTGCTGGAAGTGCTGTCTGGTGGTCAGCTCTGATTCAAGCCATTTTAGACATAACAGTTCTTATTGAAATTAATTTGATGGGTTCTATGTAAAGCTTTTTGGAATTCCTTAAGATTAAAAACCTCAGAACATATGGAACATAACAGGATATGTAATTCATATGACCTTGTTCTAAGTCAAGCTATTTTCCTGTGTCAATGACTGCCAGGCATATTACAGAAACAATATGGTGGGCATGGAATAAAATGGCTATAGTTATGCCAGGGGGCAGACCTTAGCAACACATGATTTCAATAACTCACTTCCTTCATCACATGGGTCATCTGAAGAGAAAATAAATAAGTTATCATCAAAATTAAATGGCATCATACATCAATCATATTTAAGAGATATCTATAAAATATTCTGCCCAAATCACCAAAGAATATATATTAAATAACTATAGATTCTTTTCTAAAATAGAATTATATACTTGAACACAAAAAATGATTCTAAAAGAATTAGAAATACTGATGTATTTTTCATGTGATCACAGTGATATCAAGCTTAATTTCAACTGGAGATAGACAGCTAGTAATTACCCAAACTCATAGAATTAAACAATACATTCCTGAATAATGAATGGTCCAAACAAGAAATCAATTTTTAAAATATCTGAAGATAACTGGAAAATAAAATGTAACACAAGATATAACACAACAAAAAGTCTGCAACATCTTGATGAAAAGCATTCTTACAAGATTCTAAACACCTATTTCTAAAAAAAACAGACAAATGGAACACAAAGATCTGTCTTAATGACTCAACTCAAGAATTTATGAAAAGAAAAACACACCAAACGCAAGACAAGTAACTGGGAGGAAAAGAATCAAATTCAGAGAAGAAATTAAAGAAACAGAAGGAGGGACAAAAATATAAAGAATGACAAATCACTGGAAACAAGATCAGTGGATTCTTTACTCCAATAGTCAAAGAATGGAAGAAATGTCTTACATTCAAATAATCAAAGATGAACAGGTAAACAATATGGCAGACACCAAAAAAAAAAAAATGGAAAACTATGAAGACCTATACCACACTAAGTTAGAAAATCTAGAAGAAATGAATTTCTACATTGATCCAAACCATCAAATTAAATTAAAAAGAGATCAGCAATTTAAAAATACCCATCTCAAGTAAGAATACTGGAAACATAATAAAAATTCTTCAAAATAAAAAAAAATCCAGTAGAAGTTTACAGCAAGATTTTAAAGATCTACAACCAACATTTTTTAACTTATTAATAAATTAAAAGAAAAAAAAAAGAAAGCACAATTACAAACTTATTCTACAAAATCAATGCTTACTCTAATAGCTAAAGCAGATAGACACAGACATATCCAGACAGATTCACACACACACACACACACACACACACACACACACACACGAGAGAGAGAGAGAGAGAGAGAGAGAGAGAGAGAGAGAGAGAGAGAGAGAGAGAGACAGAGAAAGAGAAAGAGAGAAAGAGAGAGAGAAGGAGAGAGAGAGAGAGAGAGAGAGAGAGAGAACAGGCTAACATCTGGATGAATAAGTATATATCAAAAAAGGAAATCTATTGTCATGTTGGCTTTATCTAAGAGAAGGCATGATGTGATCATTCAACATATGTAATTTGGTTTTATGATAAATCATACAAAGGGACTGAGAACTAACGTAATAATCTATTTGGTGTAGAAAATTTCTTTGACAAAACCCAATGTCTTCACAATAAAAGTTCTAGACATAGTAGGGCTGCATAGTAGGGCTTAATTTGGTGAGGGACAAACCTCACCAAAGTGTTATATATGGCATGTAGTTGTGCTCCGCATTATTATAAATGGAAAAACCAGAGACACTGAAACTTATAGAGGAGAAAGTGGGGAAAAGCCATATGCTTTTTAACTACAGGAACTGAATGCAGTTTAAAGGGTAAAGATTCCAAAACAGAGGATCCTGAGAACTCATATAGAAGTTGCAGAACTTCTTATAATCTAATATAAGTCTGAAGAATGTGACTGCCATTGAATTTTATTAGATTACAAAGTGAGGCTTGTAGAAGCCTAATGGGATGTATAAATCTCTGGAGAAACAAAACCAACAGAACCAACAGGATGTGTAAGAATCACTCATAATGTTTAATGCAATTTACTGAGTCCAAGTCAATGGATTGAAGTCAGTCTCATCGGCAGATACTTTTGGACAAACAGCAAGCTGCCATAGCCCAGGTATATAGGAACAGTTTGAATTTTGTGTTTTTTTTATTTTTTTTTTATTTTTAATTTATGTATGTATGTATGTATGTATGTATGTATGTATGTATTTATTTATTTATTTTTGGTTTGTGTGTGTGTGTGTGTGTGTGTGTGTGTGTGTGTGTGTGTGTGTGAATTTCACAAATAAAGCATATATTGATCATATTCTTTCATTTTTCTAAATTTTTGCAGGTCCTTCTCTACTTTCCTACTCATCAAGCTTCATGTTTTTTTCTCTCTCTTAAACAAACAAAATACTAGAAACATCATAAAAAACATGGTGTCCACTTTGTGTTGGTCAACTCTTCCTGAGCAAGGGGCCTGCCATAGAGTTTGCTTGTTATAGTCAATGACATTGATTTGGAGAAAAATGATTTTTTTTTTCTGCTTGTACAGCTACCCAGTTGAGAATGGCTTTTTGATGGAATTTATGCCCACTTCTCCTTTCCCATTTGGATTTTGTCTGGTTTTAGGACAACTCTTGTGCATGTTGTCATAGATTCTGTTCATATCCAAATCAATACTGTTGTATACAAGGATGACATTGTTTCCTTGGGGAAACATCTACCACTTCTAATTCCTACAATCTTTCTACCTCCTCTTCTACATAGATCTCTGAACCTCAAAATTGGGATTTATGAAGACTTCCCAATTTGGACTAAGTACTTCAAAATGTCTCAAACTTTGTGCATTATCTATTTCTTTCTGTGTTAATTCACATTTATCATAAGAAGATGCTTCTTTGATCATTTCTAGGAATAGTTATATATATTTAGGATGCCATGTATACATATATATATATATATATATAATAGTATCATGTGTATATGTATACAACTTATACATATACACATACATACACACACATACACATATATGTATATATGTATAGTATAAATAGAAGTAACATAAAATAAAAAGAGCAATACCCCCACTGGACATCATATGCTATCATCTAACCTCCCTAGTTCCAGAAATGGATTACATCTTTTTTGCATTGTTGGTTGAATAGTTCTATAGACCCTACAGGGATAAGAGGCTGGTAACAATGCTATTGATTACCGTGCACGACCAGATGGTAGGACTCCATTGCCTAAGAAACCACATACTTTAGTCATCAAATACGAAGAAATCAAACTGGTGATCAACTGGAAGCTTCACTTTTACTCACTACCATTCATAATGATTGATTATGTTCTACTTATTACCAGGGGATAAAAGGAACCATCAATCTCATTCAGCTATGAACTCTATGAGTTATAATAGTGATACACCTAAAGGATGGACCCAATGGTTGAATAGAGACCAAATTGTTATGGAACTAACCAATCCCTATTTATAATTGAACTTAATGGCCCACTCTATGTGGTGCAATTCATACCCAGAAATGTTAATGAGTCCAAATACCTGAGCCTAGATAATAAGTGGGCCCTAGAAAAGAAAATTACTACTTTTATTCTGCCAATTGAAACAATTTATATAAGTGAAGTATATTTAAACTATGTACACACACACACACACACACACACTTGTTTATTGGTAGTTAAGAATAAACATATTTTAATAGTGTCCGGTTTGTATTATGAGGAAATTTGTATTCTAAAGCACTACGATCACTTCTATTAGAAGGAAATGACTCAGATACTTGATTTAGATGTTCAAACCACAGCTCCTTTACCGTATGTCTCTGTCTTAGCTTCACACTCAACTCTTGACTTTTGAGAGCTAATGTTTCCAAGGCTATACAGTTTTCTACTAGAATGTCTGTGCACCATTCTTGCTGTCCTTTTCCTTTTGTACTTGCATGGTTTTGTTGATTTGATCCTGAACTTAACTCTCCTCTGAAGTTTCTTCAAATTCTTTAAGGTCTATAAAGAAATACCTTCTTCACTTTTCTCTCTTCCCTCTATACTACATGGTCACTATTTAATTGGAGTATATGTATATTGTTTAAAATCTGTTTGTAGCTTTCTGCCCGGCCCTTTCTGCTGGGGCACAATGCTAGCTAATCTGCTCCCCGGGAGACACCCCATCCTAAGCCAGTCCAGAATACCTGCTGTACTTAGAGCATTTGGTAAGAACCCTCTGATAGTCCCATAGCTGCTGCTGGGAGCCCAGTGGACTCAGGACCTATTACCAACCCAAACCCTGCCCCCCTCTGAATATCCCTCCCCCTCTGCTTGGTCCTTTCTGCTGGACAGACTGCTATCTAGTCTGCTCCTCTGGAGATACCATATCCTAAGCCAGCTCAGATCTGCTGCACTTACGGCATTTGGAAAATTTATACCAAAGCCTGAGGCATTGAAGGAGATCTATCTGCTGCACACAGAGCAACTGAGGTCCAATGACACCTGCTACACACAAGGCAACTGAGCAACTGATCACCACCTTGACTGATCCCCTAAAGACACCACAGCTTGAAAGCATCCCAGGAGCTCCTCTGTACACAGGGCAATAGGGCAACAGACACCACAGTCTGAAGACCTCTTTCAGGCTCTGTGGCATGCAGGGCAACTAATCCAACAAGCTAAAAGCCTCTCTGGAATTCTGTTGCACACAGGGAAACAGAAACCATAGTCTGTAGATGCCCCTTGGAGAACATCTTCACACAAGAAAAGAGGTTGACAGCTCCTCTGAAGACTCAACAGTCTGAAGGCTCCCCAGGAGATCTACTACAGCCAGGCAAACAGATTAGCAGCTTCTCTGCCCCTCTGAAGAGCCCCCAGTTGGAAGGCCCCATAGTTGGTCTGGTACAGCCAGGGCCAAAGGCCTACAAGGAGACCTGAAACAACCCAAAGACAAAAGAAGCAGACTCCAGACAGAGCCTACCAGAGCAACAAACACCAGGGACAACCAGATGGCAAGAGGCAAGCACAAGACAAAAATCAACAGAAGTCAATATACATGGGCATCATCAGAACCCAGTTCTCCAACCACAGAAAACCTGAATACACCAACACATCTGGAAATCAGGAAGCTGACATAAAATCCTATCTCATGAAGATAATAGAGTTCTTTTAGGAGAATATAAATAACTCACTGAAAGAAATACAGGAAAACACAGGTAAACAGGCAGAAGCCCTTAAAAAGAAACAAATAAATCCCTTAAAGAAACTCAAGAAAACAAAGGTAATCTTATGAAGGAATTGAATAAAGCGATCCAAGAACTAGAAGTGGAAGTAGAATCAATAAAGAAAACACAAATCTGGAAATGGAAAACCTAGGAAAGAGGTCAGAAATTACAGATGCAAGTATCACCACAGAATATAAGAGATAGAAAAGAGAATCACAGGTGATACCCTAGAAGAGATTGACATAACTATCAAAGAAAATTCAAAACATAAAAAATTGCTAACCCAAAGCATCCAGAAAATTCAGGACACAATAAGAAGACCAAATCTAGGAATAATGAGAATAGAATAGAATAAAGATGTCCAACTCAAAGGACCTGAAAATGTCTTCAACAAAATCATAGAAGAAAACTTCCCCAACATAAAGAAAGAGATGGCCATCAAGGTACAAGAAGTCTATGGAACACAAAATAAATGGAACTAGAAAAGTAAATTCTCTAGTCACATAGAAACCAAACACTAAACACTCAGAAGAAAGAAAGAATATTAAAAGCTGAAAGGGAAAAAACCCAAGTAACATACAAAGGTAGACCTATCAGAATTACACCAGACTTCTCAACAGAGATTATCAAACCCAGAAGAGCCTGATCAGAGGTCATGCAAACTCTAAGAGAATACAAATGCCAGCTCAGGCTACTATACCTAGCAAAACTCTCAATCAGCTTAGATGGAGAAAACAAAATAATTCCAGGACAAAACCAAATTCAAGCAGTATCTATCTATCAAACTAGCCATACAGAGGATCCTAGAAGGAAAACTCCAACATAAGGAAGATACCCTCACCAAAGAAAAGACAAGATATTAAGCATCTCACAACAAAGTCAAAAAGAGAGAACCACAAGCACATAAAGCTAACTACAAAAACAAACATATCAGGAACCAACAGTCATCTGTCTTTAATATTTCTCATATTAATGAACTTAACTCACCCATAAAAAGACATAAACTAACAGACTGGATATGATTATATATATATATATCCAGCATTTTGCTGTATACAAGAAACATACCTCAATAACAATGACAGTCATTATCTCAGAGTAAAATGATGGAAAAAGGTCTTCCAAGCAAATATTCCCATGGAACAAGCTGGAGTTGTCATCATAATATCCAATAAAATAGAATTTCAACCAAAATGTATCAAGCATGATGACGAAGGATACTTCATATTCATGAAAGGGAAAATCTACCAGGAGAAAGTCTCAATTATGAACATCTCTGCCCCAAATCCCACATTCATAAAAGGAACTTTACTAATTCTAAAAACATACATTGAACCCCACACAATAATAGTGGGAGACTTCAACACCCGACTCTCACCAATGGACACAACACTGAAACAGAAACTAAACAGAGACATAGTAAAACTAATAGAGATCATAAACCAAATGAATTTAACAGATATCGACAGAAACATTTCACCTAACACAAAAGAATACCACCTTTTTCTCAGCACCTCATGGTACCCTTTCCAAAATTAACTATGTCACTGGTCACAGATCAACCCTCAGACTATATAAGAAAATAGAAATAATTCCATGCATTCTATCAGATGACCATGGCCAAAGGCTGGTCTTCAATAACAGCAAAAACAAAAGAAAGCCCAGATACATGTGGAAACTGAACGACTCTCTAATCAATGATAACTTGGTCAGGGAAGAAATAAGGAAAGAAATTAAAGACTTCCTGAAATTTAATGAAAATGTTGACATATCACACCCAAACTTATGGGACACAATGAAATCAGTGCTATGAGGAAAACTCATAGCACTAAGTGCCTCAGTAAAGAAACTGAAGAGATCTTACACTAGCTATTTAACAGCACACCTGAGAACTCTAGAGAAAAAAAAAGCAAACTCACCCAAGAAGAGTGGAAGGCAGGAAATAGTCAAACTCAGGGCCAAGATCAACCATATAGAAACAAAGAAAACAATACAAAAAGTCAGAGAAACCAAAACATGGGTCTTTGAGAGAATCAACAAGATAGGTAAAACCCTAGCAAACAAACTAAAGGGCCAAGAGGAAGTATCCAAAGTAACAAAAACAGAAATGAAAAGGGAGACATAACAACAGAAATGGAGGAAATTAAAAAAAAATCATCAGATCCTACTATTAAAGTCTATATTTAACAAAACTGAAAAATTTAGATGACATGGATAGTTTTCTAGACAGATGCCACATACCAAAGTTAAATCAAGAGCAGGTAAACTATCTAAACAGGCCCATATCACACAAGGGAATAGAAGAAGTCATTACAAACCTCCCAACCAAAAAAACAAAAAGTACAGGGCCAGATGGATTTACTGCAGAATTCTACCAGACCTTCAAAGAAGACCTGATACCAATATACCTCAAACTAGTCCATGAAATAGAAACTGAAAGAATACTACCTAATTTATTCTATGAAGCTACAATTACTCTGATACCTAAACCACACAATGACCCAACCAAAAAAGAGAACTTCAGACCAATCTTGCTTATGAATATCAGTGCAGAAATACACAATAAAATTCTTGCAAAATGAATCCAAGAACACATCAAAGCCAGCATTCACTTTGATCAAGTAGTCTTCATCCCAGGGATGCAAGGTCAGTTCAGTACACAAAAATCCATTAATGTAACCCACTATATAAATGAACTCAAAGAAAAAAAATCACATGATAATCTTCTTAGATGCAGAAAAAATACTTCACAAATTACAATATCTCTTCACGTTAAAAGTATTGGAGAGATCATGAATTCAAGGCCTGTACCTAAACACAGTAAAGACATTATACAGCAAACAAACAGCCAAAATTAAATTAAATGGAGAGATACTTACTTGAATCAATCCCACTAAAATTGGGGACCAGACAAGGATGCTCATTTTCCAGATATCTATTCAATATAGTACTCAAAGTGCTTGCTAGAACAGTAAGACAACAAAAAGATAGCCAGGAGATACAAATTGGCAAAGAAGAAATAAAGGTATCTCTATTTGCAGATGCTATGATAGTATACATAAGCAACCTCAAAAACTCTACCAGAGAACTTTTCCAGCTGATAAACAACTTCAGCAAAGTTGCTGGATACAAAATTATCTCAAATAAATCAGCAGCCTTCCTTTTACAGGTTGTAAATAGACTGAGTAAGAAATTAAGGAAACAACTACAATAGCCACAAATAATATAAAATATCTTGGGATAACTCTAACCAAACAAGTGAAAGATCTGTACAAAAATAACTTCAAGTCTCTTAAGAAAGAAATCGAAGAATATCTCAGAAAAATGGAGAGATCTCCCATGCTCATAGATTGGCAGAATTAACATAGTAAAAATGTCCATTATACCAAATGCAATCTATAGATTCAATGTAATCCCCAACCAAATTCCAACACAATTCTTCAGAGACATGGAAACAGCAATCCTCAAATTCATCTGGAAAAGCAAAGGAAAAGTAAAGTAAAGTAAAGAAAAGAAAAGAAAAGAAAAGAAAAGAAAAGAAAAGAAAAGAAAACAAAGGAAAAGAAAAGAAGACAAAACAAAACAAAACAAAACAAATTTAAAAAAACAAGAATAGCGAAAACACTACTTAACAGTTAAAGAACGACTGGGGGAAATCACCATCCTTTACCTCAAGCTTTACTACAGGGCAATAGTGATAAAAACTGCATTTCATTGGTACACAGGCAGACACATTGATCAATGGAATAGATTTGAAGACACAGAAATAAAATCACACACTTATGAGCACTTGAACTTTGACAAAGAAGCCAATATATACAATAGAAAAAGAAAGCATCTTCAAAATCTTGTGCTGGTCTAACTGGCTGTCTGTATGTAGAAAAATGAAAATAGACCCATATTTGTCAGCTTGCACAAAGCTCAAGGCCAGGATGATCAAGGACCTCAACATTAAATCAGATACACTAAATCTAATAGAAGAGAAAGTGGGAAAGACCCTTGAACTCATTAGCACAGGGGAAGTTTTCTAAGCAGAACTCCAGTGGCTCAGGCTGTAAGAACAATATGAACTAACCAGTACCCCCAGAGCTCGTGTCTCTAGCTGCATATGTAGGAGAAGATGGCCTACTCAGGCATCACTGGGAGGAGAGGCCCTTGGTCTTTTGAAGATTATATACCCAGGTACAGGGGAATGCCAGGGCCAGGAAGCAGGAGTGGGTGGGCTGGGGAGCAGGGTGGGGGGAGGGTATAGGGGACTTTCGGGATAGCATTTGAAATGTAAATGAAGAAAATGTCTAATAATTTTTTTTAAAAAATTGATAAATGGGACCTCATGAAGCTGGAAAGATCCTAAGCGGGATTCAGCTCAAGAGGAGACCCTAAGACCTGACACTATTACTGAGGCTATGGAGTGCTCACAAAAAGGAACCTAGCATGACTGCTCTCTGAAAGATCCAACAGGCAGCTTAAAGAGTCAGATTTAGATAATTGCACTGAACCAATGGAGAGAAGCTGCTGACCCCTGTGCTTGAATTAGGAGAAAGCTGGAAGCAGCGGAGGAGGCAGGAGATCCTATAGGAGGACTAGCAGTCTCTAGTTAGGCACCAGTTTTATTCCCTTTGTGCTCCATGACATATCAGTCTTTTCTTCAGCATTAGAGCCTTGCCATCATGTTGCAGGAATGAGCATAGCCTTGGAAATAGCCTGTGTTATTTGAAAGGTTCCACACAACCCCTCTGGCCAATAAATCATTCAGCAAGATTCAACCACTTCCTGGCTTTGAATTTTATTTCATGCCACAGGATGCCATATGGTTTTTCAAAAGTCCTACAGGGTTGGTTGTACTTCCCACATTTCTATATTCCTACATTTACCCCACACTTTTATCCTCCTCCCTATCTCATACTCCTAGTTTCCCTTTTATCACTTCATATTACTTATTTTGTTTGCCTTTCCTTGGGTGAGCCTCTCCTCCCCTCTTGGCCCTTATTATGTTAACTGGCATTTGTGGTTATTCAAATTATAGCACTCATATTAAAAGCTTAAAAGCTAGCATCCATATATAATAGGAAACACAATATCTTTGGGTCTGAGTTACATTAACGCAGGATGATTTTTTTCTAACTTCGTTTATTCCCACAAATTTCATTTTTCTTAACAGCCGTATAATATTCCAAGGTGTAAATATATGATATTTTCTTTATCCACTCATCAGTTGATGGTTATCTAGACTGTTTTCAGTTTCTGTCGATTAGGAACATAGCAGTAGTGAACAAGGCGGAGGAAATATCTCCACAGTAAGTTGTAAAGATCTTATTATATCTTACTATAGAGATATTTGTAGTATCTCTAAATCTTATGGAGGATCAACCCTCAGTTTCCTGAAGAAACTCCATTCTCATTACCATAATGCATTATGAGTTTGGACTCATACCTACACTGATTAAATATTGCTTCTCCCTAGGCTAAGAAATTCTAACATATAGAAAAGAAACATATTAACATCTTTACAATAATACTTTAAATGAGTTTGACATAAAATCAATACTAAAAAAAGGTAAATATTTGAAAATATGTTTCATTACAATAACAAAAGAAAGGAAATATGATGGTCTCTAATTCAAGTTAGACTGCTGAGAATAAATATAGCTTTATGGAAGGCCCCGTGGCAAGGAAACTTGGAGCAAATTCACACAGTTGGTATAGTTCTGCTTTTCCCTTACATTTCAAAATAGATTTTTCCCTCAAGAATCTTCTAATTATTCTTAATTTATCTGAATTATAAAGAATTTCCTTGAACCCAAGGATTATGATCTAATGAAATCATTCATTTTCAAAAACTAAAATATTGATATAGTAACTTTTTATATAGATTCTCATTCTGTAGCCCAGAATGCCCTAAATGGCTCTATCACCCAAGCTATCCTGGAGCTCACTGCTTGGATAAAAATCTTATTTTTTCTTATTAGGTAAACATGTAATATTTCCAGGTTTGGTTATTTAATCTCTTTTAGATTGCTATTTGTTGATCTTTAATATAGAAAAAAATAACAAATAATAACAATGATAAAAATGTGCCTTATCTCTTATAGTAGTTTTAAGGATCAGGAAACAGAGGCAGGTAGATAGAATAGGTGGTCTCTACAATAGGACCTCATGTTCTGAGCTTTATGATAACTAAGGATGAAGCATCTTGAGACATAGATATCATAATACTTGTGAAAATAGATTAAATCTTTATTTCATATTCCATCTCTTAGGACTATTGATAACAGGAATATAAAAATGGCATTAAAATATGTTAATTGGTTTAAGTAGTTTAAGCTATTCCTAGATTTTTTATTTCTATGGATATATTTAAAAAGAAAAATAATTTGCCAGAATTTTTAGTTTGGTGTTGAATAAACATTTATAGAGTGGGTAGAAACATTTGAAACATGATTGTTTATGCTGTTAGCAAAGATCTGTTCATTTCAATACATTTAAAATTTTCCATAAGAACAGACAATATAGGAAGTATATTAATATCTCATTGACACAATAGAAAATAGAATGCTAACACCAATAGGCACCACAGTGATGGTATGTGACTGCTGAGAAGTTCTGTTCCTTGGCTCATGCAAGACCTACCTGAGCTTTAGTCTCATCATTTACAGGGTTGTTTCTTAACTCAACTGTGGTTTTATTTCAATAAAATTAGCACATATCTTTCAATTATACTGTTTATTAGTTCTTTACATAAACTCTTAATGTAAATAAGGAAGTCAGATCTACAAGTATTGCACTCATAGAGAATCATTAGTTTTTATTCCTATGCTTGATATTTCATTTAAATATTTTCTACAACAAACATATTAAAGTTTGCCAACATAAGTTTACTGCATGCAGTGAGTTTTTCATTACAGAGGATCTCAGAGGAGTTTAGGGAGGGAAAATTGTAATCAGAATTTAATGTATGAAATAATATACTTTCAAAAAAAGAAAATTAGAAAAAGATGAAAAATAAACTACAAAAAAGAAAACTCATTTCATGTTGCAAACACTGAGACAAAGAACCTGCAAACAAGTCATTGAATTCTTTTTGTGTTGTGAATCTGTTGGAACACCATCCAGAAATGGAGTCCTGTGGAGAAAATTCTGAATACTTGTGAGAACTGAGAACGTGCAAAGAAAACAAGACAGCAGGTTTGTGATCTCAGTTTTGTCAAAACGGTGTGTTTTTATGATCCACCCAGGTGTAGTTGATGGGAGTTAGTTTACTTCAGATTAATCACTATTACTTGATGTTGCATTCAATTACATGAATACACTATCCTTTATATGCCTCTTGGGAAAAATATATTTTTTATCCATATGTGGCTTGTACTTGTGTTTGTAGACAGTTTGAACTCATGAGAACTTCACTCTGGTGTCCCTTTCAAACCCCAAAGTATAAATTGTCTCGGACTCTGAAAAAAGTTGGTGATTGCTTGAAACTTTTGTCTACCTCTTTTATCAGCCCCACTCTCTCAGGTCACGCTGCCTCTAGAGCAGTAACAGCCATCTATTTCTGGCCATGAAGCCTTACCTTAAGAGTGGTTTGTATTCCCAGTTAGACTCTACTAGAGAAAACTATTTTTTTTTAATTTGCGAATTGTTATTAATTGGAGATAGCTTCTCATTAGGGATAGAGGCTTGTACCTACTTCCCTTCCCAGTGCTGGGACCACATCTTGACAGACCCAGGCTGGTGCTGTACATGCTGCAGCAGTCTGTAAAGTCATATGTGCAACACTTCTTCTGTGCTTGAAGGCCTTGTTTCCTTCTTTTCCATGTGCCCTTACACGTCTTTCTGCCTCCTATTCCATAGGGTTCTGGCTATTATGAACAGAGTATCAATGAGCATATTTTTAAAAGTGTCTCTACAGTAGGTTGAAATATCTTTTGACAGTATTTCCAAGAATGGTATAGATAAACATGAGTTAGATAGACTTCTACCTTCCTGAGGAATGGCTGTCCTGATTTCCATAGTGGCTATACAAGTTTGTAATCCCAATAGCATGGATGAATGTTCCCCTTCTCCTTAATTTCCTCTTTTCTTCCCTCAGGGTGAGAGAATCTTCCTTATATTCATTACTCTATCCTGTCCTCCTATCATTAATGCCAAGTGCATTCATATCCTGCCCATTTCTCATTAATGAAGGATGCACACCCTAGCTGTCTTCTATGTGCTGTAGAGTAGTTCAAATGAAAGAAGAGACTTTCAATCAGAGGTTTGCAGCTGCAGGCAATTTTTTATCTCTTAGAGCACATTTGGTAATATCTAGAGACAATTTTGCTTATTATTTGGTGAGGATACATAATTACTCCAGGCAGAGGTAGGAACAAAGGACAGCACCTATGATGGAAATTTTCCCACAGAGTTTCAGGTGCACAGATGAGGGAAACCCACAACTTTCATCACTTCTAGAATTTCTCTTGGACAACATGTCCACTGGGTGCTTTGTGCTGGGTGCCCACATCTTCTGATATGGAAACTAGGTTAGAAACTTATAGAAATGTTCTATAACTTCTAGAAAGCATATAGTCTGAGTTATTGCTTAGAAGTTTCTTTTGTGGCCATCTTCATCATCATATAGCAAAACATTGCTTTCTCTATGGACAACAATTAGATATGTTTTGTATTAAAAATTGACACAAACACCACTGAGTGTGATAATAAGGGCCTGTGATCTCAACTACACAGGGAGGTAAGGCAGGGGGATTGCATGTTCATGATCTGCTTGGGAGATAGAGCAAGTTCAAGGTCAGCCTGGGAAACAAAGAAAAAAATAAAGAGCAGAACCAAAAGGGCTGGCTGTTGATGAAGCTCAGTGGCAGAGGTCACCTACCAAAAAGGGGCCTTGGGTTGTTTCCATCAATGAACACAAAGGAGCAGGAACAAGGTGCTTGGAGTTTCTTTCAGTAAGAGGTAAGTGGGCTTGCAGGCAATAAGAAGGCTCATTTATAACCTGCAATGCTATTGCTGCCTTTCCCCCACTTCAGTGTAATTGGAAAGAAATTGCAGACAGAGTTCAGGTGGAAAAAATTAGAATCCACATTCCATGTGAATAAATGTTAATTCTAAAGCTTAATGTGTGTGTGTGTGTGTGTGTGTGTGTGTGTGTGTGTGTGAGAGAGAGCGAGAGCGAGAGAGAGAGAGAGAGAGAGAGAGAGAGAGAGAGAGAGAGAGAGAGAGAGAGAGAAAGTTTGCATACCTCTGTGAGTGTGCGTGTGTGTTGTGTGTGCCTCACATCCCCATCTCTCACTCTCTGCTTATGCTCACACAGCAATTGCCTCCACTTCTCTAAAATGTAGATTTTGCATAGGTGTGCTGTGCATCCTAAAGCATTTTATCAATCCAAAACCAACATCATTTAAAAGGCACAGCTTGATTTTGCACACTAACACAAGAAAGACACGGCTGCTTAAATTATCAGATGTCATTGCCCATGCAGGATTCTTCAATTACAGAAGTTGTTAAAATGTAGAAATGTGTATAACTCTCAGCGCAAAAGAAACATAATGTATGTAAAGTGTTTCTAACTCTGCTTGACACTAAGTCAATATCTGCATAACTAACTGACTAGAACAACAGGCAGCCCTGTTCAGATTGGGCTCCTGAAGGGCAGCATGGCTAATAGTCTTCCTCAGGATTCGAACTTAATTTTCTTTTGTCTTTATTGACAATATGTCCACCCAGGCATTAATGACTTCAGTGTAAACACGTTCTGTTATGAACCAATCAACTAATATGGATGGACTAAATGGAAGTGCTTTGTGGGTTGAGAACATTTGTTTTAAAATGTCCTCCATTTATTTTCCTTACCTAGTGTCAAGTTCTCTACGGTATACTGATGTATTCCTTTTATATTTTGTCTGAGAGTCAATCCTGACGTATGGGGGTCAGCCTGAAAATTTGGATTTTCTATCTTTGTTGTTGTTGATGATGATGATGATGATGATAATGATGATGTAACTCCTTATTAGATTTCTCAGATTGCCCTTGACCTTTTGAGTTTGAACTGTCCTCCATTAATAGAGATTTGCAGCAAAGGTAATAAATCTCAGACTCAGGAGCCATCACATGTTTGTCACTCGACTTACTGGAGACAAACTTACTAGAAAGTCAATCATTCTCATGGGTTTTGCCTCTCTTTGCCATAAAGTATCTGGCCATGCTTTGTGGGTCTATGTTTCACTCTGATGTTGGGGGAGCAGAAACATGGGGAGGTTGACTGTGCTTATTTGTTGTCATAGTTGGGTGCTGGTTTTCAGGGAAGCAACAAGACACTCTTCTGTGCTTGGGAAAATGTAGCCTAAGATGCAGGAAGCAGAAGTTGGGTTTTTCAGAACCCTGGGCAGATTCCAGTCATTCCTATGATGCCTCACAGAGGAGACAGTGATAAAGCGGGGATTGGGGGTAGGGGTGTCCACAGGCCTACAACAAGGTCGGGATGGGGCACTTCCAAACTCCTGGACATCTAGTTATCACTGAGGAGTTGGGAGGAGAATTGGAGGCCTGCAGGCTAAGGAAGGCATCTAGCCTGGGGCTGGGGGAAACAGGGAGCTCCAGCTTAGCTCAACAGTGATTGCCTTTAGCTTGGCAGTGGTTATAGCTGGGAGTACAGAGAGGACTTCTATGGGAGAATTAAGATCCAGCTCTATAGTCGAAGACCTTCTCCATGTTCCCCATGATGGTGGTAGATAAATGAGACAATCCTTGATTCCAAACTATTTATTCGTTGTTCATTGTGGAAAGTGGATACATACAGACTTCTCAGAGTAGACCCAAGATTACATACCTTTTGAAGAGAGAAATATCTAGAAAGGGTGGCTTATTGGCTAAACCCTCAGGACCTCTATGTACTTCATTAACATAGAGAACTCTGTTCTGGCCCTATATGACAACAGATCACATTTCTTTATGTGGGAAGTGTGGCAAGTGTTCCAGGCCAGAAATCTAGCAGGGAGCAGGGAGTCTCCTACTGTTTAGATGTATACCCTGAGTTTCTGGGTACTTAGACTTGCTCTACCTACCAAGTTTCCCCACACAGTTTACCATCCCACAATGGTTACCAGCTCCTGTTCCATGTTTCTCTTCCCTTTAATACCAGGTATTATAGGAGAAGATACTTACTAATAGACCCTATATTCTAAGTATCTGGAACAAGTTCAAGTACAATCCATGTGTAAAGTTCACATGATACAAGTTATCTGATTGTGTGCTCTAGAAATACAAGAAACAAATTTACTAAAGCTTAAAATTTAGAATTGAAAGAACTTGTGGAACAGTCTCTAAAAGACTTTATGAGGTCAGAACACTGTGTCACACTGGAGAACAGACAGCATCCTAAATCAGGAAGCAGAATGTGAGACTCTGTTCCCACCTGCCCCATACATGTTGACTCTTGTATCTTAATAAAAGAAAGCTTGAAGAACTGACTGCTTACTGTGTCTTCATCCAGAAAATATTTTCATATGATTCGTATAAAGAAATTTGAGGACAAAGTCAATTAAAATTTTCTACAGATGATGAACAGAGATGTAATCTGCCCAGATTGGATGTGATAATGTCTGTCAGATCTAAGATTATATTTACATTTCAGTCTAGGAAGAGGAGCCCAAGTCAGTGGATAATAGCAAAGATTATGTTCCCTTTCAATAAACTCCACAGGGAAGGGAAGTGTGGAAACATGGAGGCTCTCTTGCCTTCTTGCTTCTGCTCTGTCCTCTTGTCCCTTATCCTCTTTCTCCCCATTCCCCTCCCCTCCATCTCTCTGAGTGCTCATGACTAGTGTCTACTTCTCTACTCTCTCTCTGCTTGTCTCTGTCTCTACTACCCTCTCAACTTCCCTCCTCATGCCCTGAATAAACTCTATACTAAATATAAACCAAAAAGAAACAAAAAAGAAAGAAAGAAACAAATAAACAAAAGAACTTGGAGCTTGAAAAATAAAGAGAACTAGGCTAAGGTTTGGGAAATACAGTGCTGAAGCTTCTGTGAATAAATGCTGGGTTCTCTTTATGGAGAAAAAGTCACAACTCTCTGCAGCTTTAGACAGATGACAGATACCCCTTAGACTGGAGGAACCCCTTTGACCACAGTTACTTACATATCCAGGGCAATGGCTGGCAGCATTTCTAGTGGTTGCCACTAAACTCAGTATATTAACTGAAATAATATAAAATTAAAGCTGATGTATATCAGAGATTTCAGAAATTTTCTTCTCTACCTGAAAATGGTAGCAAAAAACATAATCACCAAAGAAAATTAGAAATTATGAAGCTAGTTATTAAATTTTGGTAAAAGACTCAGGAGTTTATTTCTTTTTGAAAGGACACTTGATTAGTATTCCCTGCTTCTAGATTTCAGTCATCTGGTTGGAACATTAAAATTATATATTAACAACAGATGCTTACCTTTTTCTGGACTTCACTGCAGGGAGACTGCTGTCTCAAGAAATTGCCAATGAAATTTAAAATCTCTCACTTCTAGTTCTCAGGTTTTAAAAATGCTACTGTTTTTGCATCCAAAATGCCATTCCTATCTAATGTGTTATGCACCATGAACTTATCCTATATCTCATACTGGGTGGTCATGCGTAGCTGTTGTGCATAGGTAGGGAGTGATTTCTGTTTAAAGGTGACACAGTGAATTGTGATTCTGAACAGTGTTCTAAGTTGTCCTTATAACCAATGTGAGTATGGCTGATCAAACTCTGCAAAGAGTTTCAAGTCTTTTTTTTAATTAGGTATTTTCTTCATTTACATTTCAAATGCTATCCCAAAAGTCCCCCATACTCCCCATCACCAGTCACTGGGTTTAATACAGGCTCCTTATGGGTTCATAGTCAAGGGTTATTTATTAGGTCATGGGCAAAATCTTGAAGAAGAGTAAGCGTCCCTCCAGTAACCACCATTAATTGTTAACAGTTCCTCAGCTAGGAGTAGAGCCTCATGAGCCCCTCCCCAGTTCATGTTGGAATTTTTGACAGAAGTGATCATGTGTGGGCCTTGTGGGGGCAAAAACAACTATGAGTTCCTGAGAGCAAAATCCACGCACAGAAGAGCAGTTATCACAGCCTTCTTCTAAACTCTGTGACTCCTACCTTCTTTCAAATCCCTCTTCTGCTATCTTCTGACCTTGCAACTGCATATTTAGTAATTGCTTGTTCTTAGATCTTTGACCCATCTTTGCATTGGCTGCTACCCACTGCACAGGAAGCTTCCCTGACCAAGGGTGAGAGCTGCCCTAATCTATGTATATCAACACAAATGCTTCAAAGGCAGTTTGACATCATATCCATTTAGCAAAACAACAGTAATAGGTATGTCCTTGGGTTCTGGACTTCTGCAGTCATGAGCTTTTGACCAGGTTTACAGTGTCTGTCATGACTTCTTTCCTGTGGGACAGGCCTCAAACCAATCACTTAGTAGTTGGTGTTACAGAATAAAGGTTTCTCCATCTTTTCTCACCTGAAGCCATCTTTGGTTTCTACATGCTGCCACAAAAACATCCTATGGGAAATCACCCAATCCTATTTTATAAAGTCAGGGTCAAAAATGTTCTAACTGCATTTTCTTGGCTCTTTTTAAATTGCTCATTTGCTTCCCACTGCAGCTACCAATGAGGATTCAGGGCTGTTTTTTTTTTTTTTTTCTGTGTTCTTTGTCTTTAAAAAAATCCCCTGTAATCTATAGTGATAGAATTTGGCTGGGTATAGTAGCCTAGGCTGGCACCTGTGGTCTCTTATGGTCTGCATGACATCTGTCCAAGATCTTCTAGCTTTTATCAAATCCCTTGAGAAGTCTGGTGTAATTCTGATAGGCTTGCCTTTATATGTTAGTTGGTTGGCCTTTTTACCTTTCAGCTTTTAGTTTTCTTTCTTTAGGAATTCCTTGTCGGAGCCAGGCACGCCTTTAATCCCAGCCCTGGGGAGGCAGAGGCAGGCAGATTTCTGAGTTCAAGTCCAGCCTGGTCTACAAAGTGAGTTCCGGGACAACCAGGGCTTTACAGAGAAACCTTGTCTTGAAAAACTAAAACAAAACAAAACAAAACAAAACAAAACAAAAACAAACAAACAAACAAAAAAAAAACAAAAAAAGGAATTCCTTGTCGGGCCTCAGTGGGAAAGGATACGCCTAATCCTGTAGAGACTTGATGCCCCAGAGAAAGGTGATGTAGGGCGTCTGGGTAGGTGGGTGGGTAGGGATCAGGGGTGCTCTATGAAAAGTGCTTCTTTTCAGGAAGTCCTTGGACTGCTTAAATTAGGCCCTCCATTTGAACTTTGGTCATTGTGCTGAGTGGTCTCTGGGCTTTATTTACATAATAGTTGTTTGTCCCCTACAATCATCATTTCACCACTGTACCAATGAGGATATCTTGCCTATGAAGTTGTACTGTAGCGTACAAGTCTGTTACTAGATAAGACTATTGATAACCGAATAAATGTTTGTTGCTTTTAAGTAGACTACATCTTATATTTTACTACAGAAATAGGACTGACAATAAGTTTGTGTTGATCGAATGTGTTTTCTATTCTCTTCCATTCCTCTATGTTCATCCTTTCATGAAGACCACAATGTTTTAAGCACTAAAACTCAAAAGTCTTAAAATCCTAAAATGAGAACTTCCATGTCCCTTTTCCTTACATAATTGTTTTACTAATTTCAATTCCTTTCTTTCTTTCTTTCTTTCTTTCTTTCTTTCTTTCTTTCTTTCTTTCTTTTTTTTCTAGCTTGTTTGTAACTACAAAATCCAACCAAGCAGAATGAATCAGGTAATGAAGGGAGACTCCTTCGCCTCACAACATTAACCGACAAAATAGTCTACAGAGATACCAAAGCGATAAGCCAGCACTGTTAAAAGAAAAAAAAAATGGTTTTGAAAGAGAGGCTGACATGGTGATCTTTAGAATCTTTCTCTTGACTTTCTTATGTTACAGGCAAAGCAATTTAAAAGTCATCAACAATTCCCAAGTCTTAGTTTAAGGGTCTTAAGTAATTTCTATCATGCACAAAAGGAAAACATCAGAAACTTAAGATTTTTTCCCACCAGAGCACTGGAGGTTGAGAATTGATGAAATAATGAAACAGGAATAGTGATCATGGGATTTCACTTTTCGTCCATCATTTCTGATGTAGAAATCTAGTTCATTGTGATTCCTGGTTCCTAATTCCTAAATATGGAAGGAGGATTAGAATATTGAGCCATACTTTAAGATATGGCTAAATGATCTCATTTAGCAGTATGGGACCAAAGATATTTGGGAGAACAAGCAACCATTAGCATAGTGACTGTGTTTAGTGAGTTTCTCAGCACCCTTACTGCTGTCAAGAATCTTAGTTGTTTCACTGTTGAGAGGGTTATAGCTCCATGAAGATGTGACATGACAGAGTGTCACCTCTTATGGCCTTTTTCACCTTATTTGTAGGGTTTTAATATTCACCTAAGGAATGGAGGACAAGATGCTGAAGCCAGCAAAAGATAATGCCTGTAGTGGATCCAGGAGCAAGCTCTTCTTTTTTTTGTATACTCAGAATATGGTACTGAGATACAGCTGAAACAACTTCTCAGGGGAGGGTCGAGGTCAAGATAGCCACTGCATTTACTGGAAGGTTCCTAATGACTCCTGTCATAGCAGTCCCTTTTCTATCCCTTTCTTCCCCTGTGTGTGCTGGTGTGTGTGTGTGTGTGTGTGTGTGTGTGTGTGTGTGTGTGTGTGTGTGTGTGTGTGTGTTTAATTTTCTATTGCTGTATTAAAAGAGCATGACCAAGGCATCATATAGAAAAAAAAAGCATCTAACTTTAGTGTTCAGAGCTAGAGGTGTAGACTCAATAATGGCAAGACAAGGGCTTGGTTGGCAAAAATAGTTCACATCTTGATCTGCAAGTAGAAGTCAGAGAGAGACACTGGCAATGATGTGAGTCTTTTGAAACCTCAAAGACCTCCTCAGGTAACATACCTCTTCTAACAAGGCCATAGTACATAATCCTTCCCAAATAATTCCAACAACTAGGGATCAAGTATCCAACATATGATTCTGTAGGGAACATTCTCATTTATACCACACATTCTGCTCTCTAGCTCTATAGACTTATGGCCATATTATAATGAAAATTAGAATAGTCCAACTTAAAGAGTCCTCATAGTCTTGTATAGTTTCAATTCTGTTTGAAATTCCAAAACAGGCTCTTAATTTTAAAAGCCTGTGAAATCAAAAGCAAAAATTACAAAATTTCAGCATTCAGTGACACAGAATATATATTACCATTCTGAAAGTGAGGAATGGAAATACAGGGAGAAAATACTGAGCCCGAGTAAGCTGAAAACAGTAAAACAAGCTTCAAATCCTGTAGCTCATACTTCGTGCCACAGGTCTTAGATCACTGCACCCTTTTGAGTTTGCTGCCTTCAACACATTTTTTCTCCCTTGGGCTGGTTTTACTCCCTTTCTGTGCATATCCTTAGCATATATCTCATGAATTTGGTATCTTCAACATCTTCGGGTCACCAGAACATTCCAAGCTTTTCTTTCATAGTTTCCCATAATGTCCTCTCAGGACTATATAGAGAAAATCCCTTGACACACTCCTGGCCTCAAGAGCTCTCTTTATCCATAGAGGAAAAATCAAATACACATATTAATTATTAATATATGTTTTATACTCACACACACATATCCAATCTCATCTAGAGACAGCTAAGTAATAAAGAAAGTTGTAATCATATGGCCATATTATGATTATGTTATATTATATTATGCATAATATAATATATAACATGTCATAATATATATGCATTTTAGAATACATTGTAATATATGATATATGATATGATTATATATTTATATAATATATATATGAAAAATTTTAGTTGGCTTATAGGCTACAATCTGGCTAATCAAGTAGTGTCTGTTATTCAATAGAAAGGTTAAGAATCTGGTAGTCATTCAATCCACAAGGCTGGATAACTCAAATGATCTATCATCTATATTGTAGTCCCAATAGAAATATAATCTCTCCATAGCAAGCTAGATGGACTTGATAGGAGAATAAGAAAAAAACAGGCAAAGAACCAAACCTTTCTTTTTAAACCTGTTTTTAGGTAGGTGTTAACAGAAAGTATATTTGCAGACTTAGGGTCTCTTTACTCCTAAAATCACACAAACAAGAATACAGCTATGTCTTGAGTTTTATCCAGTGTTTTGATTTCTGGAGAATCTTAGCTTAGTACAGATGAGGAATAATATTATTACTTAATTAAATTATTTAAAAGGTACATATAAAGCATTTTTGTTTCCCATATCCTTACACAACCTCCTAAAAGTTTTCATCGTTAGAAAAAAAATCCTGTGAGATTGGCTATTTCTAAAAATAAATTTGGGGAGCATATTTGAAATTATAATAAAAACATTTTAAGTAAAAATGTATACTTAGGAGATATGCAAGTATAAGACATTAAAATATATAATCAAAATATTATATATAAGACACACAATATAAACTATATATAATATGATACAAATACTACAAATTTATTGTTTATAATTTTATGTCATTATAATCAGTTATAATTTTCTACTGTAAAAGTTAAGAGACTGAGGATATAGCACAGTTGATAAAATGGTTGATTCACAAACATTTGGACCTGAATTCACTATTTAGAACTTATGTAATAATACTAGGCATAAGAGCCTGTTCTTGTAATTCCAGCACTGGGAATGCCCAACAAATAGATCCCTGGGGTTCACTGGCAAGTCAACCATATCTAGTTAGCAACTTCAGAGCAATGAAAGATTCTGTCTTAAAGGAGGTCGATGGCCTTTCTGAAGATAGCACCAGAGGTTATCTTCTTTCTGTATTCCACATCTTTGCACATGTATGTACCTAGAGATATGAAGTGAAGACAAATTAAATATAAGATGTTTCTAATAATCAACATAAATTAAATGATACAGAATTTCTTTACTGAACCTCATACTTGATTCTTTTCAGTAGCTAAGATCTGCTTCTTGTCACAAAGCTATCACATGAGAGTGGAGGAAATAAGTAGTCATTGCTTAGTTACTAACAAATCCTATTTCGATGGTTTTTAAATATTCAATAAGGGAGAAATCAAATTAATTTTTTCACCATTTTTATTTTTTGTAATTCATTAAATTGGGATGAGATAAATCTCTGAAGGCTGAAGTGCACATTTAAAAACTGTATTGATTTTACCTTTCCTTTGTAAATATTTCAGAGTTCTATCATGATTCAGTCAATCAGAACAAAATATAGCAGTTTTTTGTTGGTATGCAGATGTGAGCAACTGATTGCTTTTATTATACTATTTAGAAAACAATGTGTATGCAAATAATTGGGGATATCTGGATATGAAGAATTGATGAAACAAAATTTTTAAACAAAATGTTTGAGAGATTGCCTTAAGTGTATTTATTCATATACAAATGTTTTTACTTCTTGAATTGTATTTTTAGATAGATATTGGACTCATTCTATTCCATGTACAAAGCTCTCATTATCAAAATCTCTTGGATCTAGCATCTACTGGTTGATACTCTCCATCCCAACAGACTTCAGTTTTACACTTCCACACAAGGGCTGCTCAGGGCCTCTTGTTCTCTCAGGACATTCTTCCCTCAGGAACTACCTTGCCTCACATTGCCTGGGCTCAACATTAATCCATAAGGTGGAGGTATAATCCATAATTCCTCATTCTTGCACTTTTCATTTAAAGTAAATATCATGTGGATGGCATTGGCAAATTCTGCTGCCATAGCTTGGGATGAAATCTCTTCCTCCCTTCCACCACATTACCATTACCTTTTGTGTTGAAGCAATTTCTTTTTAAAAATAATACTGCCCCCCCCCAAGTTTCTCTTATACAAATTAGAAGTGTGCCTGTGTCAGATCTAAGTAATTATCATTCCAATGCACAGCCAGCCTCTCTTTAATATTGCTAACATCCTTAGCAATAGCCTCTGTTTCAGCTAGTGCCCTGGCTGTAGAATAAATCTTCCTAGTGCTTTTTCCTCTCAATACTTCATTTTGCATTTTTCTGCTTTGCTTCCTCTTTTCATTGACAGCAACGTACACATATGTATTACTACTACTAATTATGCTGCATATTCACTATCATGTTCTCTTGAAATTTCCATTGCCAAATATTTCAGTCCTTTACTTTTTAATTTAACATCAACCAAGTTCTTAACACACGGATAGAAATCAGCCAGGTTATTTGCCCAAATATCACATGGACGACCTCTAGCTTAATGTTAAATTCCTTGATACCCTTTGAAACCTCTTGTGCCAGTTTTTCATCTTCCACATTTTTCTCTTCACTATTCTTTTTCATAAACCTACTGAAATGGCCCATGGAGTTTTGTTTACATTTAATCACTTTTCTTGTACCAAGTTTCAAAGCATTCCATAATCCTCCATAAAACAAAATGCTGAGTTTTTTTTACACACACACACACACACACACACACACACACACAGCCCACTTGCTGATACCAAGTTCTGTATTAGTGTCTTTTCTGTCGCTGTGATCTCTGTGATAAAACCAGCAACTTATAGAAAACTTTATTTTGTCTTCTAGTTCCACACGGAGAGTCCATAATGGCATGAGAGGCATGGTAGTAGAGTGCCTGTACATAAGCTAAGACATCATATCTCCAAATACAAAAACAGGAGAGAGTGAACTGGAGGCAGAGCAGTGCTATGAATTCTCAAAATCATCTCTAGTAATGTACTTCTTCCAGTAGAGTGGCATCTCCTCCCCAAACAGCATTATTAATTGGGAAGAAAATATTCAAAAGCCATGGGTGACATGCCTTATCCAATCAGCCACAGCGGAAGAAGAAAAAGGCTGAAGCTTATGTAACAGGAAGATGAGGAACTTGCCTCCCAAAGAAAGATTTTACACAATCTTACAACTTCCTAGACTGCCTTAAGGGAAAATATATTATTTAAGAAGATGATGGGTCAACTACAACCTACCTGTGATTGCTTAGCTATCCCCTTGCTTTCTATTTAAACCTAAATCTCAGATAAGAAAGCCAAGGAAGGGCTGGAAGATATCATGTTCCTATGTTCCTAAGACTTTGTTCCTATCATCAATATGACCAACTTACTGAACCTTCAATTTCTGTTCCATGGTTGATCTATAGAGGACAGAGGGTCCAGCCTTGCTTGTTAGGGCTATTAGGGCTCAGACTTTGACCATAACAAGTCCCTAAAAATTATAGTTCCTCAGTCATGGTCAGAAGGTCTACAGATGGTAGACAATGGCTAGACCCTTGATACTTTGAATATTATGACTTTTTAAGACTACAGAATTAAAGAAAATGAATTAAAGATAATATCACATCTTGGGGCCAAACACAGGTAAAGATGTAGATGCCACCAAAAAATTACAGAAGACCAAAGGTAGAATAAATTCAGGTGGGGGAAGATTGGGAGTTTAGCTTCAAATAATCTAATGGAAAAAAATAAAGGAAACAGCTGGATTTGGCTTAGAAATAACAATTTATGGCTCCACATATAGAACATTAGTGAAATAAGACAATGAAAGTAGTTACTATGAGCTGGGGCAGGAAAATGATTCAAAAGATCTATAACTTCAGAGATGTGAATAGAAAAGAATCTAGAAGTACTAAGTTAACAAGAAGACTACAAGTATCATATCATATGTACTTCAGTAGGGACTCTAACATAGACAGTTACACACAAACTATGTAAGAGGACAGATATGTCATTCTGCTTTACAACACTGAGTTTTAACTACCCAATATGAACCCTATAAAGTCAAGTTGTAACTCCATAATATCATCCTAAATATTCATGATAAAACCACTAAAAATGAACCAAGCTTATTGAGATTGGATCACCAATAGAAGAGAGAATAAAGAGACAAGGGAGCTGGGCGTGGTGGCACATGCCTTTAATCCCAGCACTTGGGAGGCAGAGGCAGGTGGATTTCTGAGTTTGAGGCCAGCCTGGTCTACAAAGTGAGTTCCAGGACAGCCAGGGCGCTAGAGAAACCCTGTCTTGAAAAACCAAACAAACAAAGAGAGAGAGAGAGAGAGAGAGAGAGAGAGAGAGAGAGAGAGAGAGAGAAGAGAGAGAGAGACAAGGGATGGTTAATGGCATGATAGGCTGATCCAACACTAGACAAAAGAAATTCATCTCCAAGGAAAATAAAGACAGTAAACAACATAGGAAACTGGGATGGTACTATCTGCTGGAGACCAAGTCTCAATGAAGAAGGAGCCACTGTAGTGTTGCTAATCAATCAAGAAAGGAAAAGGATCAAAGGTATTTTAGAAAATTTGGACAGTTGAAAATAGAAGTCCCAGCATGTTTCTTGGCACCATTTGCTTGGAAAACTGTTTTCCAGACAGAGGAAGTGTCTATCTTTGTCACTGACGTAGGTTTCCTTTATGCATAAAAATGTTGGGTCCTGTTTATGTAACCAGTCTGTAGTCTATGTCATTTTGTTGGGAAATTGAGTCCATTGATATTAAAAGATATTAAGGAAAAGTAATTGTTGCTTCCTGTTATTTTTGTTGTTGGAGTTGGGATTCTGTTTATGTGGCTATCTTCTTTTAGGTTTGTTGAAAGATTACCAATCCTAAATCCAATAGAGAGCTAATATCTAATATATACAAAGAATTCAAGAATTGAGACTCCAGAGAACCATATAACCCTATTAAAAATGGGGTACAGAGCTAAACAAAGAATTCTCAACTGAGTGATACTGAATGGCTGAGAAGCACTTTAAAAATGTTCAATATCCTTAGTCATCAGGGAAATGCAAATCAAAACAACCCTGAGATTCTCACACCTGTCAGAATGGCTAAGATCAAAAACTCAGGTGACAGCAGATGCTGGCAAGGTTGAGGAAAAAGAGGAACACTGCTCCATCGCTGGTGGTATTGTAAGCTAGTATAACCACTCTGGAAATCAGTTTAGTGGTTCTTCAGAAAATTGGACATAGTACTACCAGAGGACCCAGCAATATACCATATACCCAGAAGATAATCCAATATTTAATAAGGACACATGCTCCACTATGTTCACAGTAGCCTTATTTATAATAGCCAGAAGCTGAGAAGAACCCAGAAGTCCCTTAATAGAGGAATGGATACAAAAACTGTAGTACATTTACACAATGGAGTATTATGTAGCTATTAAAAATAAATTTATGAAAATCTTAGGCAAATTGATGGATCTGGAGGATATCATCCTAAGTGAGTGTCTTAGTTAGGGTTTTACTGCTGTGAACAGACACCATGACCAAGGCAAGTATTATAAAAAACAACATTTAATTGGGGCTGGCTTACAGGTTCAGAGGTTCAATACATTACCATCAAGGTGGGAGCATGGCAGCATCCAGCCAGGAATGGTGCAGGAGGAGCTGAGAATTCTAAGTCTGCATCCAAAGGCTGCTAGTGGAAGACTGACTTCCAAGCACCTAGGGTGAGAGTATTAAGCCCACCCCCACAGTGACACACATACTCCAACCAGGTCACATCTATTCCAACAAGGCCACACCTCCAAATGGTGCCACTCCCTGGTGCAAGAGTATACAAACATCACAGTGAGGTAACCCAATTACAAAAGAACACACATGATGTGCACTCACTGATAACCGGATATTAGCCCAGAAGCTCAGAATACCCAAGATACAATTCACAAAACATATGAAACTCAAGAAGAAGGAATATCAAAGTGTGGATACTTTGATCCTTCTTAGAAGAGGGAACTAAATACCCATGGAAGGAGTTACAGAGAGAAAGTGTGGAGCAGAGACTGAAGGAATGACCATCCAGAGACTGCCCATCTGGGGATCCATCCCATATACAACCACCAAACCTAGACACTATTGTGGATGCCAACAAGTGTTTGGTGACAGGAGCCTGATATAGCTGTCTCCTGAGAGGGTCTGCCTGTGTCTGACAAATATTGAAGTGGATGCTCACAGCCATCCATTGGATTGAGCACAGGGTCCCCAATGTAGGAGCTAGAGAAAGGAGCCATGGAGGTGAAGAGGTTTTCAGCCACATAATAGGAACAACAATATGAACTAACCAATAGCACCCAGGGACTAAACCACCAACATAAGAAAACACAGGGTAGAACTCATGGCTCCAACTGCATATGAAGCAGAGGATGGTCTATTCAGTGATGAGTGGGAGGAGAGGCCCTTGTTTCTGTGAACGTTTTATGCCCCAGTATAGAGGAATGCTAGGGCCAGGAATTGGGAGTGGGTGGGTTGGTGAGCAAGGAGAGGTGGGAGGGGACAGGGGATTTTCAGAGGGGAAACCAGGAAAGGGGATAACATTTGAAATTTAAATAAAGAAAATATTTAATAAAAAATAGAAAAAGAAAGAAAGAAAGAAGGAAGGAAGGAAGGAAGGAAGGAAGGAAGGAAGGAAGGAAGGAAGGAAGGAAGGAAGGAAATGGAACTCTAAAAAGTGCCTTTACTTTTCAGAGTAAATGTCAGAACTTTTAAAGGATGTCACAGTTTCTATTGCAGCTCAACATGGAATTGCAGTGTGTGCTGTTTAGGGTGTTGAGTCCATCAAGCTGAAGATGAATTGAAGGACTCATAAATATCCTCAGGTCTATTTGCCTATCTCTTGCCATCTATCCTTATCCTTTCTTTTACTCTGAAGAAACAAATATCTATACCTCTTCCTCAAAGAAGGTCATACAACCTGAAATCCCTCTGTCCCAGAACAAGCCATAAAATATTAGAACAGTCAGTTCATCCTTCCCCAGAACCTGTATCTTAGAGGGGTTCTGCTCTGCGTCATGGAGACATGTCTGTTAATGTCTTTTAGTTCTCCAAACTACAGGACTCCAAACAACATTTTTGTGCCTCCTGAAGGCTCCTACATAGTCAATGAGGCTCTCAATTTTGATAGACACTGTAGATTGATACTAAAATGACAGTGTGATAAGCCACGACATAAGATCCCAGCTTTGTCTTTTCTGCTTAGCTGCTTAGCTTCTAAAACTCAAGGAAGGCAACAGTCCCTTCCTCTCTCTTTGCTGGGGGAACTTACAGGCACTTTATGAGCATTACAAGTCCCTCTGGAAAGCTTTCCCTTTAACACCATAGTGCATGGTGGTGGATGTGTGCAAATTCTATCACCCACCACCCACAGTTTCCCTGTTCTTTTCTTCTGCTAACACATGTACTTCAACTTCATAAATGCAACAGCTCCCAAGAAAGAAAAATAGTTCAGATGAGCTTGCCAAATGAGCAATAAAGAGAATTTCTTCTCACCAGCATCTTTCAGTATGCCAGTCATGATGCATTATCAGGCAAATATAGCCATCCCTACAATAAGCATGCTTCTTTATTTCCTAGCATATAACATAGATTGGTTAGAATTACTGTTATTTTGATCTGACTCCTGATTGCTCTTGTCATTAAGTAGTCATTGGATTGCTCCAAGATTAAGAAATACTATGCTCACTGATACCACAAATTAACAATCACATAGAAAACACATTTTATTTATTTATTTATTTTTTTTGCGGGGGGAAAGGTTTGAGACAGGGTTTCTCTGTATAGCCCTGGCTGTCCTGGAACTCACTTTGTACACCAGGCTGGCCTCAAAATCAGAAATCTTCCTGCCTCTGCCTCCCTAGTGCTGGGATTAAAGGCGTGTGCCACCACGCCCAGCTGAAAATACAAAATATTAATGTTGTGTTTGACTGGAGCAAGTTGGAAGAACTGTGCGGTCAGAATGAGTTCTTTCATCTTTTCAGCAGTTTTGGTCTAAACCATGATATTATGAAGCAAGATAAAAATGATCATAGTGGCAAAGCATCATTTATTGGATCCAGGGACTAACCCCATTTTTGCAATTTTGTAGAAGGTTATCATATAGGACATGATATGTTAACTGCCTGCATCCCAATCATTTTTAAGCTTATAGTTATGGTTGTTACTTCTACCATCATATTTATAATATCATAGAATCTGCATGCAATAGGTATTCATTAAATAAGTAATGTTCTCCTCCATTGTTGGTGGGATTGCAAGCTTGTACAACCACTCTGGAAATCAGTCTGGCAGTTCCTTAGAAAATTGGACATAGTACTACCGGAGGATCCAGCAATACCTCTCCTGGGCATATATCAAGAAGATGTCCCAACCGGTATGATGAAGGACACATGCTCCACTATGTTCATAGCAGCCTTATTTATAATAGCCAGAAGTTGGAAAGAACCCAGATGCCCCTCAACAGAGGAATGGATACAGAAAATGTGGTACATTTACACAATGGAGTACTACTCAGCTATTAAAAAGAATGAATTTATGAAATTCCTAGGCAAATGGATGAACCTGGAGGGCATCATCCTGAGTGAGGTAACCCAATCACAAAGGAACTCACACAATATGTACTCACTGATAAGTGGATATTAGCCCAAAACTTAGGATACCCAAGATATAAGATACAATTTGCTAAACGCATGAAACTCTAGAAGAATGAAGACCAAACTGTGGACACTGTGCCCCTTCTTAGAATTGGGAACAAAACACCCATGGAAGGAGTTACAGAGACAAAGTTTGGAGCTGTGACAAAAGGATGGACCATCTAGAGACTGCCATATCCAGGGATTCACCCCATAATCAGCTTCCAAACGCTGACACCATTGCATACACTAGCAAGATTTTGCTGAAAGGACCCAGATATAGCTGTCTCTTGTGAGACTATGCCGGGGCTTAGCAAACACAGAAGTGGATGCTCACAGTCAGCTATTGGATGGATCACAGGGCTCCCAATGGAGGAGCTAGAGAAAGTACCCAAGGAGCTAAAGGGATCTGCAACCCTATAGGTGGAACAACATTATGAACTAACCAGTACCCCAGAGCTCTTGACGCTAGCTACATATGTATCAAAAGATAGCCTAGTAGGCCATCACTGGAAAGAGAGGCCCATTGGACACACAAACTTTATATGCCCCAGTACAGGGGAACGCCAGGGCCAAAAAAATGGGAATGGGTGGGTAGGGAAGTGGGGGGGGGGGAGGGTATGGGGGACTTTTGGGATAGCATTGGAAATGTTATTGAGGAAAATACATAATAAATAAAAAAATAAGTAATGCTACATTTGCATGTACTATATAAAAGCTTGTAACAAACATCGATATTACATTCATATTTTATTATATGGCCTAGTAGAGTACAGGGAACCGAGTCAAAATTTTAAAAACATTGTTTGATCTGTGGTAAATACAGTGGCTTCTTCAACTCCCCTGAATGGAAGAGGTGCCAAGCTAATGTTGGAGATTAATATGGAGAGCATATTAATCATCAAATATAAGAATCTTTCACTTCAGTCTTCTAGTGGATATATGGTTTTCTAGCAATAGTCTATTCATTTGTAAGTCAGCTCCTTAAATAAGCTAATGATTTTCTAGATGTGATTTTATCTATTTAATCTTCTTTTTAATTAAGCTATTTTGAAACCTCAGTCTAATGTTGTGAGCAATAACCAAGGGAACAGGCTTAAAGGGACATGATGTCTGTCCTTAAGAAACATCATACGGCACTTTAATAAGAAGTATCCTTCTTCAGAGTGAAGAATGAATCTGAAATGACATTGAATTTAAGGCTTGGTAGATCCTTTGTCTGGCAATAAGGCTCAATTGCTGAACTGAATGTTCTCTGTATACTGGCTATGATGGCAGAATGTTTGAGAGCTTTTCTTTATGTAACTGGAGTTCAATATAGGTATAAGCATCTCATTTTGATGTTTCTTATCTCTAGATTGATCTGATCTATTAGTTTGAACATTCTCATTAAGAATCAGGATCAGCTGAGAAATATGAATATTAAGGATTTCACTCACTCCAGAGAACACTGTCTACAGATTAGGAGAAAAATTGGTGAATAGGAATCACCAACCTTTTCATTTTTCCCTCATACTAGCTTGTAAATACATATCATTCCTCTTCATTACTGAGTCTATTCCCTGTGCTCACACATTAAGGTAGGCACTGAAAGCATTATAGATGCTGTGGAATGGCAAAACCCCAGTATTAAGGGGAATAAAATCTCAATTATATGAAAGGTCTCCCAGCCACTTGAGATACACAATATATAAATTATCACCACTATCAGAAGATGGCTCTTTTTAATAAAGTTCATCTCTAACTCAGAGAAATCTCAAATTATTCTGAAATTATGGTCTAGCTAAATGATGGAGAATGAATGGTAGTTTGAATGAGAAAGTACCCTATAAACTCATGGATTTGAATTCTTGGTCCCTAGTTGGTGGCATTCATTGGAAAAGTTTAGGTATAGCAGAAAATTGTTAAAGTCCACTCTATGCTCCCAATGAGTATGCACATAGCTCTCTACATGCCCAAGAGCTCTGGATTCATGAATGAAAGAAATACATATGCAACTTTTATATTTTAACATGCCTTATTCAACTAAATGGCTGGGTACTTCCAAATCTTGCTGCTAGCACACACTTCCCTCTGGTATTCCTGGTTAACACTTTCTAAATCTGTACTTTATCTTTGCTGCCCTCTTTCCTTCTGGGAAGATCTCCCATGGCATTGCTTTCCCCTTGCACATACATTTCAGCCATCTTACCTTCTAGCTCCTTGATAGTATAATTCATTCCATACCTCCTCATTGTGGACCTTTCTTCTTCCCCTCTTTGCACTTCTTGCTCACTCCAGATGCTCTGGATATCAAACAGAAAAACATATACATGTTGTCTTTATATTTTAATATGCCTTAGCTAGCTTAACTGTTAGGCCCCTACTGAACCTCTACATGACTAACCCACTCCATTCCAATATTCTTGAGTTATTGTTTTCTAAAAATCTATACTTTATCTCTGCTACCTCAGACCCATTTGGGGGAGTGGCCCTTGTAACCACTTTTCTTTGCTTCTTACATGGTTCGTTCTCTGTCTTCTATAATTCTCCTATTTGTGTCCTCTTTCTTCTTTCTGCCCTGGTGATTCTTATTCTCCCTGCCCCGTGTTTCCTCTCCTGAAATTCTGAAAATCTCACCTTGGTTAATCTGTCCAGCCATTGGCCACTAGCTCTTCATTGACCATTCAAAAAAACCAACTGTGGGCAGGAACCCTCAATGGATGTGCAAATTCCCATCTAAGCACAAATCGAATCCCCAACACCTCACCCTTTGTGTTCACTAAAAAGGCCTTTTATCTCATATATACATTGAAAATAGTCAACATTTATGTAGATTATAAGGCATGTTATGTACTAATACTGTTCAGTTTATCAATTTTGTCAACGTTTATACATTATTTTAACATCTATCCTAACTTAAAGAGCTTACAGTTCTATACTTGTACTATGCTTTTATTTTAACTTGTATTACCATCTGAAACCATCCTTCCAAGTAAATATCATCTTCCTCAATGCTAAACAACTTAAGGAAGGTTGATTACGAGACTATAAACAGTCTTCAAGCCTGTCAGAAATTCAAGAATGATTTAAATGGTACTCGAGTATATAGGAAGCAAAAAACATAACTTCCAAAACTTAACCAAATTGTAGAGACAGCTCACTACCTGGACAGTCCCCTATTCCTGAAAACATTGGAGTATTTGTCTTTAGATTTCTGGCCCAGGATCACCTGACAGACTTTAAATGAAGCAGGAACTATGAATGACTAGTTCATAGTTCTGTCTTGGCAGAACTAAGCTGCCGACTATCTTGTATTATATGTCCTTCTTGGACAGTAATTTTTGTCTGTAGATGAATTAGGACAACTTTTTCCCTGTGCCTATCTTGCCATAACTGGAGTAGCTCCATATGGAAGTTAAGATTTTCAGGATCTTCTTTAAACCATGAGAGGAGTATTGTCAGGAGCAGACATGTCTCTAGTCAAATATCATTAGTAATGAATTAATATTAAGTGTCATATTCTATGGATTTCTGATGTTTTTGAAGATTATATATCTAGATAAGGTGTATATGAACTGTTAAACCTTGACTACTGTTAGCTATTTCTATTTGAATAATATTGAAAATACTTTATTATAATTAAACAGAATCTAGTATAACAATGAGTATACTATTTGACCTTTAACTTGCATTACTTAATCATCCTAAACAGTTTGTAATAGTGGCTATAGAAGAACTGAGTTTTCAAAAGCCTTGTATTTTTAAATGTTTTATAGGCACAATGCCTATCTAAAAGTAACAATAGTAATTTCAAAATTTTTAACAACATATAAAGTTTATTCCAATGGAAAACATAATCTGTATCAATATATGACTTTTTCACCAATGTAAGAAGTTATAACATTAATTCTGCATCAATTATAAAGATTTTTACCAATGGAAGGTTATGGCTATACCATGTTTTGTTCAAAAATAACTTTAGTAATCCATCCCATCTATTTCCTCCCTGTTCAAAAGTTATGACCTTTTCCAAATTATCCCTTAGAATGACAACTTATCTGTAATTTATAAAATAACCATAACTAGACATCCAAACCTAAGGGATTGCAGTGACAACTCTTCATAACTTCTTCCAGCATAATAGGCATGGTGAACATTCTTAAAAGGGGTGTGGAGTGGTAGGAAAATTAGAAAAATTGATTCAACTTAAGAGAGCCAGCTTTAGTATCTGTTATCAATTCTCTGTATAATTTGACTAACGTTTTGACTTGATTTATATGAAAAGTTGGATGAAGCAAGGCCATTTGGAATCACCAGATATTTCTAAAGCTGTTTTGGATGCGATTATCTGGAAATAGCTTCAGGAGGTAGAAACTGCAGGTCATGTCTGCATCCCAAGGATGAGTTTTTCAGAGGTAAATTCTGTAATATATGAATCTCACAGCCAAAATTTTAACATTATAAAGATATTTGTATGGATTGTGTCAGGTTCACACATCAGATAAGGATGAATTTTTGCTCTTTATTTAAGCAGGTGAAAGGCTACTATCTTTTTATGAGTTAATTTGATCAATAACCATTTGTAATAAAATCATTCATTCCATGAGAAGGATGCCAGGAAGAATCTTAAGGATTCACAACCAACAAGATTTATTGTCTACTTTTAGCTGAAGTTTTGGCTAGAGACATTATCATTTCTAAGCCAGTTATAGGGCTATTATCATTTCAAAGAATAAGCAGATCCAGTTCCCTGTCCTGTTTGATTTCTCTCAAATTTTTCTTTTCTGTAGCCAAGATCTTTAGGGGGTCTCCCCCTGACATATTTGAACCATAGCACTCTGTAAAGGGTCCAAAACATCTTTCCCTTTCTTGTTAACACAAATACAGAGCGTATTTCCCAAAATAGCATGCCCTTGGTCTAGTAATCCAAAATCATTACAGGTATAGATTGATTTAATTTAGAAGCTCGACTTCTCTCCCAGAGCATTTTTCCTTCCTTTTGCCCAGGTGATTCTCCTTCTCCCAGTCCTGCATTTCCTCTCTGGGAATCCTCAAAGTCTCCCCTCTGTCCTCCTGCCCAGCTATTGACCTCTGACTCTTAATAACTAGTTAAAAAAATCCAACTGTTTGCAGGGACCCGCAGTGGACACAAATCAAATCCCCAACAGTTAGGTATGACTTTGCTAGAGAAAGTACATGATAGGGGGCATCTGAGGTGAAAATTCTCCTACCACTTCCAGTTCACTCTCTCTGCTCCATGCTGGCAACTCCAGGGGTGAATGTCTTTTGCTCCTACTGGGCCATAACTGCTGCCTCCTGACATGCCTCTTCTCCCCTCCCCTTCCCCCCTCCCCTCCCCTCCCCTCCCCTTCCCCCCTCCCCTCCCCTCCCCTCCCCCCTCCCCTCCCCTCCCCCCTCCCCTCCCCTCCCCCCTCCCCTCCCCTCCCCTCCCCTCCCCTCCCCTCCCCTCCCCTCCCCTGTCCTCTCCTCTCCTCTCCTCTCCTCTCCTCTCCTCTCCTCTCCTCTCCTCTCCTCTCCTCTCCTCTCCTCTTCTCTTCTCTTCTCTTCTCTTCTGTTCTCCTAGTGTAATCATAAACAAAAGTTAACATATTCTGCTCTAAGTTCCCTTAATCATGATGCCTTATCATGGAAACAGAATAGAAGCTATTACATTGAATTTCACTTGTGTACTACCACATAATGACTGGGAAAAACTTTCCAAGAACATATGTTTAAATGACCTGAATCTGCTTCTCTCTTACCAGGGAAGTGTTAAGGAAAGCAGTGCTGTGCAATATACTCATCAGGAAGATAAGACAATAAAACCCATTCAAGGCTTTGAGTCTCAGCAAAATCCCCAGTAAGATCTAGAAAGATCAGAAATCCATTCTCTTAGTCACATAATTCATCCAAATATGTTCTGCATATTTCCTTAACAACTGCCATTAATTATGCTTCAATGATTTGTCTTAACTCTCTTCTGTTTCTAAATTTAGAGCAGATGACCTCCAACTTTCCAATTAAATGGAGAGGAGGTTACACGTACTTCAAGTTCTCAAGTTATCTTTTCTAGAATCTACTGACAGCAAAGGGAAACGGGTATCTTCTATATGTCTCTTCTGGGGAACCTTTTGGTTTCTGGTGAAATCTCTACCAATGTAGCATCCTTCTGTTTCTGCTTAGTAATTGTACAATACTGCCCTTTGTGCTGCTTGGTTATCTCCAAATAAAGTACTATTTCTTAATGAAATACAGTCATTTCTCAGATTCCATTGTTCTCCTTTATCTTGTTCTCAGGTTTTTTTTGTTTGTTTGTTTGTTTTGGATTTTTTTGTTTTTTGATTTTTTTGGCACACTTACCTTCTTTCATTTCTTATTCACTCCTATCACCAATTTTTTCCTTTCATTCCTGCATTATTTTCCCCCTAATTTCCTTCGTTCCTCACTCTATCATTTAGTTACTAATGGGTAAAAGATATCCATTATCAACACTCTCAAAATCCCCACTCCCAATCAGGGACATATAAGCTGAAACAAGTAATGAATTTATCAATACTGGTTGCTGTTGTTCTCTGTTTTAAAATGATACAAAAAATACAAAACTCTCTTGGACATGCACCATCTATTCAGCACTCAGGAAGATATCCACACCCATTCTTACTTATTGCTTGTTTGTTGTTGTTGTTGTTTGTTTTGTTTTTGTTTGTTTTGGGTTTTTGTTGCTTTTTGTTTTGTTTTTAATTCATAGCTAATGTCTCAAAAACAACATGAATGTCAGTAAATGAGCTCATTTCTAAATATTTTATAACAGCTTTTGCTTAATTGGTTCTTTTGATTCATCAAGTTAATCTCAAAATCCTTACAGCAATCAGTTCCAAATAAGCCGCAGAAGATGAACTGAGACCCATGCAGAGGCAAAGGAATTCTTTAAATTCATTGGCTACTTGTTCCTGCCACATGTGTGCCAGACTCCTGGTAAGTCTGAAAATGAAACCAGCTGACTACTAGACAAGAGACATTTTCTTCTTCTTTTCTAAGAACAACTATGCTTGCATTTTAACAAGAACTTGAGCATTAATCTCTGCATGCCTCCTTATCTTTCCTTGCTATGTTGGGCTTTAAAAATACTAATGCCCTGAGCAACATACACCTCCTTTTAGAACCCCAAGCTTGGAATGCAGTGATCACAGGATCCCTTTCCTCCCACCATCAAACACAAGCTGCAGGGATATTTTCATTGCATTTATTTTTTTCTGAGAAATTCACCCCTGCCTGAGGCTCCAGGTTTTGTATATCAACACAGCATAATTAACCAGGAAAAGCATGGCAATTCTAAAAAGAACCTTCAATGTGTATTGTGTCCCGCTCGACCGGCAAGAAAGACGCAACAAACCAGAATCTTCCGCGGCAAAAGCTTTATTGCTTGCTTCTCAGGAAGATCCTGAACAGGGAAAATGGCGCTGCTTTTATAACCCGCAGCGTGACGTTTCAGCACCTGATATGGCGTGACAGCTCCCGATTCGTTGCTTGTCCATCACCCCACTATTACACCCGGAGAATGGGAGTGACTAGGAGTGAATTCACTCTTGCACCTGCGTGCAAGGCTTGTTTACTAGTTAGGCACAGCGGAGGCCCGCGCCATCTTATAATGGCGATTGCTCGCGGCACACACGGCTCTCCTCAGAGATTACTGGCGGCACACACGATTGCTCGCAGCACGTACTGGCTTTCCACAAATGTGAACATGGGTTAGAGACATTCTTAACTTTTGTTACAGAAATGCAGATACTTGGGAAGGTTTTAGTTTTGTCATTATTTAGAATTTGGAATGGAGTCTAGGACCTCGGTTCTCCTACATGCTAAGTAGGTACTCTATTCCCTAACTTTATTCCCATTCTTTACCTTATATAAGAAAGAAAGAGTGCTCCTAATATACAGGTTTATTTTGCAAAGTTTTCAAAATTCTAGGAAATTAAGAGTGATGTCTGTTTAAAAGAATTTGGCAATTTTGATTTAGCAGAATTTATTTGAAAAAAAATTGATTTATCTATCAACCTTAAAGCATTTAGAACTTCAGATCATCTGACTGTGTTTTATAATTCAGATAGACCAAAGAAACCACAAATAAGACAGGAAGACTTTGATTGGATTATCCAGTCTTTGTCTTAGTTGGCATTAAAGCTTACAAGTGATTAGTTGCAATTTGTATACTTGTGATTGGCAGAGACTTGACTGTTAGAAAAAGCATACTCCAAAGTTAGCTTGGGGTTTGTTTATGTACTAAATTTAGTTGCAACTTCTTACACAGGGATTCAAAACAAGGATATAGTCTCAGGAAAAAAAAATAACAACTTGCAAGCTAACATCTCTGTCCCAAAACATTTTTACAGTTCCAACAATTAATTAATTAATTTGTTAAATAAAACATTATGAGTCTCATGATTAAATTCTTTACACCCCAAACGCTGCTCCCCCTTCTGTTCCCTTACTCAAAGAGTCCCTCCTCCAATCCCTCCTCCCCTTTTCCTCTGAGAGGGTGGGCCACCCTGGGTATCATCCCCATGCTGGCAGATCCAATCTCTGCCAGATTAGGAGCATCTTTTCTCACTGAGGCCAGATAAGGCAACCACTTTTGTAGAAATTTAATTTTACAATCATAACCATTGGTATATCACATAATATGTGATTCACTGGTTTTTTTTTTTTTTTTTTTGGTAAGGAAATAGTAAAATATTTATTATAAATTTTAGCTTTACCATTATGCTGGCAGAAGAGGAGAATGTGGGTAATGTAAACTTGTATGTGCACAGCTGCTCACAGGTAGAGACTTTAATGTACACTTAATAAAATGTAAGTAACTAGCATTTAAATAACTTAAAAATACTATTGAAGGCTTAGAAATAAGAATAAGAAATACCATTGAAGGCTTAGAAATAAGATAATATACCATAAACTTGCCCAACAAGTAAGTGCTTAGAACATATATTCTGATTAGCTGAGTTTCATGGCTAAAAGTTTTAACCTTGCCCATGACAATTGACAGTCTTGGTCAACTTTATTGTCCTAATGCTTGATCTTTATACAGTTTGCTGAAAATAAACATATTTTGGTTCTATCACATTATATAAACTATTATTAATTCAAGAGTTGCTGTCAATAAATTGAAAATATTTCTATATTAATGTATCATATATATTTGGGACTTTTAATATTGCTTTAAAAGAAATAAAATTGATGGGTTGCATAACAATTTTTGATATAAATTCAATAGGGTATTTATGGGTGTGTGCAAATATAATTATTGTGCAAATAAACCACAATGTATAAAATAGAAATATAAACAATAATCTAAAAATCACATATCCTCTCTTTTGATGTTTATGTATTAGAATATATTCTTGACTATTTTTCTATTCAGGCAATATTTTAAATTAGTTTAATATAGTTATATTAGGCATGTAATAATTTATAACATAATATTAGTATTAAATAATTTACATTTTATCTATCTCATGATAATTTCCATGAATGCATAAGTTAATATATATGTGTGTGTGTGTGTGTGTGTAAATGTATTCCTATATATGTGTGTGTGTGTGTGTGTGTGTGTGTGTGTATATATATATATATATATATATATATATGATAACAAGTTAGAAGCACAGAATACTTTTGTCAATACATAAATTTAAAGAAGTATTAAAAATGTTTGTGATCTATATATAAAAGAAGTGAAGATATCGCAGTTTGAGAAAGAAGTATTGGAAAGAGTGAACTAGTACAACTTCAAGTGAAAATATATACTGATGTCTTTTTTAAATGGGCAATTAAAACTGCTTATATAAATCTTGAAATGTTGTCATCAGAGAGGTAAAAACACTCAAACACAACTTTGACATACACATATCCCCCTTGGAACTGTGTGGGTTTTATTAAGGAAATACCTAATTAGTGAAAATATACCACAAAACATTCTGCTATTGATGAGGAACTAGGGATGACTTTCTGGCTGGTTCTAATACTCAAAGCAGCCAGTGTTTCTGCATATGCAGGAGTGTCTTCTAGCAAATGGAATGGTGTCGTTTTCCTCCATTATGTTCACTCATCTAGATCTAGAATAGAAGGAATCTTAGTAACATTTTTATATTAATTCACTAAATGAAGGATATTAAAGTCCAGGGAGGCAAATTGACGTGCTGGGAGTCATCAAGTCTTTCCAATAATAATCAAGAACTCTTGTCCTTTAATTTATAGTTCACAACCTCAATTATACAATAAAATCAATTAGCAAACACTTACTTGGGACTTTCTGTATCCTTGAAGATATTTAAATGTGGTGGTAATAAAGAACTTTATTGCATCCCCTCTGTCCATAAGGAATTCACAGGAATGAATCAGCAACAAACCTTAGATTAATGAGATGTGGACTAAGCAAGAGCAACTATAAAAAGGGGAATATGGTGAGAACCATTAAATAGGATCTTTTCATTTTCTATTTAGGTGAGTATCTATATGTCTCTTGCTCATTCTCTTTTTTATCCTCCCCTCTCTGTCTCTTTCTCTATGTGTCTCTCTGTTTGTCTGTCTGTCTCTGTCTCTGTCTCTGTCTGTCTGTCTCTCTCTCTCTCTCTCTCACTCTTTCTTTCTGTGTGTGTGTGTGTGTGTGTGTGTGTGTGCGTGTGCTTGTTCTTGTGTCTGTATGACTGTTTGCCACATGTGGATACCAGAAGACAATGTTATAAAACCTAGAAAACCTGGAACCAGAGTTACATGTGATTGTGGTCTGCCTCATATGTGTGCCAGTAACAGAACTCATGTCCTCTTGAAGAATAATAAACAAGAACTCTTTACTACCTAGACATCTGTAGATCCCCTAAAACAAGTGTTCTCAGACTTCCTAATGTTACAACCTATGATACAGTTCTTTGTGTCATGGTGATCCCAAACATTAAGATTATTTTTATTGTAATTCATATCTGTAATTTTGCCACTGGTATGTATTCTAATATCTGTGTTTTTAGATGATCTTAGACTACCCCTTGGAAAGTGTAATTTAACTCCCAAAGGGATCACATCACAGGCTGAGAACTGATGTCCAAATACCTCATTTTAAGGAAATAGTATTTTAGAAATAAGTGTTAGCTTGAAATATAATTGCCTTTGGAAATAATTATCACAATATATAATTTTAAAGTTCTATTTTTGCTGCTACTTAAACATTTCCCATTTTGAATTTTATTTCACTGTTATTAGAGAATGTGATCAGTTTAATTTGTACCATAGAGAATATTTTGGTTTTATTTTTGTTTTGTTTTAGTTTTTTTTTTTTTTTGATTGATTGACTAATTGATTTGTTTGACACTGGGTCTTGGTATCCAGACTCAGAGCTTGTCTTGAATTAACCTCCTGTCATAGTTAACCTCCTAGGTGCTCAGACTAAATGCTATATATAACCATACCTGCATCTAGCAGAGTTTTTACTAAGATATGTTTACAGAACTGGAAGGATGAATCAGTGGATAAATACACTTGCCAACAAATCTGATGACCTAAATTCAAGACCTGGGACTCACTTGGTAGAACAAAAGAAATAACTTCTACAAGTTGTCCTCTGGCTTCCATATGTGTTCCTCGGCACACTTGAGGCCCTCACACAACAGTTAGACAGAAAGATAGATGATAGTTAAATTAAGCTCAAGAAAATTTAAAGTTTTTGTTGTAATAAGTTGAAATTTTTATATTTGATGACTGCATCATGATCTGTACCCTGTAATATGCCATAAAATCTCCAAGTTCTTACTCCTTTTTCTATTTACATCTTCTTTCTTATGTACATACTGATAGAAGAAACTTAGTTTTGTTAATCTTTTATTTCTATTAAGTTTTCCTCAAATATTCTAAAACTGGGTTGTTAAACACAAATGTATTAACTCCTACAATGCATGATGGTTTGATTCTATTGTGTTAATGTGAAATGGACTTTATTTCTTTGCTGACATTTTCCCTTAAACTTCTTCATGTGAAATTAATATGCTCACCTCTATTTCTGCCTACCCCTTTATTTTTATATTTTGCTTGCCAATATTTCTATATTCTTATATCTGTATATATATCTAATTGGCTTCTAGTTTTTGGCAATAGTTTTATTGAAATATAACCTATACATTCATGATTCATTTTTGAGTCTTAGAAGATTGTAGCATTTAGTAGATTCACAGAACTATGTAAACAAGACTTTAACTTTAAAATCATTTCCTCACGTACACACACAAGAAAACATCATGCACTTTTCACTCATCATCTGCCTACAGCCCCTTTCTCTACCTCTGGTCCCAGGTAACCACTATATTATGCAGGTTCTTAAATTTATTAATATTTATTATGAACAAAATCTTATGTCTATTTTATTTAATTTAGAATATATATATATATACATATTATATATATATAATGCACTGATTAATTGGTGCTGCTTAAAAAACTTTCACACAAGCATGTTTTACACATTCAGCAATTATCTTCCATGCATCCCAAGACAGATTTGCTTCTAGGTTGTGCTGTAATTTATGAACATAACCTTATCTGTCTATATTAAATTTGGAAACCACATATAATACTTGTCTTTCCAAGCTTTGTTTAGCACTTTTGTTAATTATGAATCCTTTGTCTAGCTGAATAATAATCCAAAGTGAGTGTATACTGTCTTTTGCATATATATATATATATATATGTGTGTATATATATATATATATATATATATATATATATATATATATATATATATAATATTCTCATTAGCATTCATTTGAGATATTTCCTCTTTGGTATGAATAGTAACACTGCTGTGATCATTTGTGTACAAGTGTTGTATGGACTTACAACTTCATTTCTTCAATGTATGCACCTGGGATGATGTTGTAAAGTAAAATTACATCTTTGGGGGGGGGGATTTAGTTAGTTAGTTAGTTATTATTTTAAGGCCTTTGCTTGCTCCAGTCGGCCATGCTCACTCATTTCCTGGTCACTTCGGCTCAAAATTTATTTATTTGTTTGTTTGTTTGTTTGTTTATTTTAAAGATTTTTTTAAATTATTGGGTATTTATTTCATTTATATTTCCAATGCTATCCCAAAAGTCCCACACACCCTCCCACACCCACTCCCCCACCCACCCAGTCCCAACTCTTAGCCCTGGCATTCTCCTGTACAGAGGCATATAAAGTTTGCACAACCAATGGGCCTCTCTTTCCACTGATGGCCGACCACGCCATCTTCTGATACATATGCAGCTAGAGACACGAGCTCTGGGTCTAACCAGGGGTACTGGTTAGTTCATATTGTTGTTCCAGCTATAGGGTTGCAGATCCCCCCAGCTCCCTGGGTACTTCCTCCAGGTCTTCCATTGGGGGCCCTGTGATCCATCCAATAGCTGACTGTGAGCATCCACTTCTGTGTTTGCTAGGCCCCGGCATATATAAGGGACAGCTATATCAGGATACTTTCAGCAAAATCTTGCTAGAGTATGCAATGGTGTCAGCATTTAGAGTCTGAATATGGGATGGAACTCCAGATATGGCAGCATCTAGATGGTCCATCCTTTCGTCTCACCTCCAAACTCTGTCTCTGTAGGTCCTTCCACGGGAGCCTTGCTCCCAATTCCAAGAAGAGGCAAAGTATCCACACCTTGGTCTTTGTTCTTCACAAGCTTCATGTGTTTCACAATTTGTATCTTATATATTGGGTATTCTAAATTTCTGAACTAATATCCATTTATCAGTGAGTACATACCATGTGAGTTCTTTTGTGATTGAGTTACCTCACTCAAGATGAGGCCCTCCAGGTCCATCCATTTGCCTAGTAATTTCATAAATTCATTTTTTTAATAGCTGAGTAGTACTCCATTGTGTAAATATACCACATTTTCTGTAACCATTTCTCTGTTGAGGGGCATCTGGGTTCTTTCCAACTTCTGGCTATTATAAATAAGGCTGCTATGAACATAGTGAAGCATGTGTCCTTCTTACCAGTTGGAATATCTTCTGGATATATTGCCAAGAGAGGTATTGAGGGATCCTCCAGTAGTACTATGTCCAATTTTTTGAGGAACCACCAGACTGATTTCCAGAGTGGTTGTACAAGCTTGCAATCCCACCAACAATGGAGGAGTGTTCCTCGTTTTCCACATCCTGGCCAGCATCTACTGTCACCTGAATTTTTGATCTTAGCCATTCTGACTGGTGTGAGATGGAATCTCAGGGTTGTTTTGATTTGCATTTCGTGATGATTAAGGATGCTGAGCATTTTTTTCAGGGGTTTCTCAGACATTTGGTATTCCTCAGGTGAGAATTCTTTGTTTACCTCTGAGCCCCATTTTTTAATGGGGTTATTTGATTTTCTGGAGTCCACCTTCTTGAGTTCTTTATATATATTGGATTTTACTTCCCTATCTGATTTAGGATAGGTAAAGATCTTTTCCCAATCTGTTGGTGGCCTTTTTGTCTTATTGACCCTGTCTTTTGCCTTACAAAAGCTTTTCAATTTTATGAGGTCCCATTTGTCCATTCTTGGTCTTACAGCACAAGCAAACCATTGTTGTTCTATATAGGAATTTTTCCCCTGTGTCCATCTCTTTGAGGCTCTTCCCCACTTTCTCCTCTATAAGTTTCAGTGTCTCTGGTTTTATGTGGAGTTCCTTAATCCACATAGATTTGACCTTAGTACAAGGAGAAAGAAATGGATCAATTCACATTCTTCTACATGATAACCACCAGTTGTGCCAGCACCATTTGTTGAAAATGCTGTGTTTTTTCCACTGGATGGTTTTATCTCCCTTGTCAAAGAACAAGTGACCATAGCTGTGTGGGATCATTTCTGGGTCTTCAATTCTATTCCATTGGTCTACTTGTCTGTAACTATACCAGTACCTTGCAGTTTTTATCACAATTGCTGTGTAATGCAGCTTCAGGTAGGCATGGTGATTCCACCACAGGTTCTTTCATCCTTGAGAAGAGTTTTTTCCATCCTAGGATTTTTTGTTATTTCAGGTGGATTTGGAGATTGACCTTTCTAATTCGTTGAAGAATTGCGTTGGAATTTTGATGTGGATTGCATTGAATCTATAGATTGCTTTGGGCAAGACAGCCATTTGTACTATATTGATCCTGTCAATCCATGAGCATGGGAGTTCTTTCCATCTTCTGAGATCTTCTTTAATTTCTTTCTTTAGAGACTTGAAGTTCTTATCATACAGAACTTTCACTTCCTTAGTTAGTCACGCCAAGGTATTTTATACAATTTGTGACTATTGAGAATGGTGTTGTTTTCCTAATTTCTTTCTCAGCCTGTTTATCCTTCTTGTAGAGAAAGGCCATTGACTTGTTTGATTTAATAGTCTATCCAGACACTTCAGTGAAGCTGTCTATCAGGTTTAGGAGTTCTCTGGAGAAATTTTAAGATCACTTCTATATATACTACCATATCATCTGCAAAAAGTGATATTTTGACTTCTTCCTTTCTAATTTGTATCCCCTTGATCTCCTTTTGTTGTCGAATTGCTCTGACTAGGACTTCAAGTACAGTGTTGAATAGGTAGGGAGAAAGTGGGCACCCTTGTCTAGTCCCTGATTTTAGTGGTATTGCTTCCAGCTTCTTACCATTTACTTTGATGTTGGCTACTGCTTTGCTGTAGATTGCTTTTATCATGTTTAGGTATGGGCCTTGAATTACTGAACTTTCCAAGACTTTTATCATGAATGGGTGTTGGATTTTGTCAAATGCTTTCTCCTCATTAAATGAGATGATCATGTGGATTTTGTCCTTGAGTTTGTTTTTATAATGGATTGCGTTGATGGATTTCAATATATTAAACCATTCCTGCATCCCTGGAATGAAACCTACTTGGTCAGGATGGATGATTGTTTTGATGTGTTCTTGGATTTGGTTAGTGAGAATTTTATTGAGGATTTTTGCATCGATATTCATAAGGGAAATAGGTCTGAAGTTCTCTATCTTTGTTGGGTCTTTCTGTGGTTTAGGTATCAGAGTAATTGTGGCTTCATAGAATGAGTTGAGTAGAATACATCCTGCTTCTATTTTGTGAAATAGTTTGTGAAGAACTGGAATTAGATCTTCTTTGAAGGTCTGATAGAACTCTGCACTAAACCCATCTGGTCCTGGGCTTTTTTTGGTTGAGAGACAATTAATGACTGCTTCTATTTCTTTAGGTGATATAGGACTGTTTAGATTTTAATCTGATCCTGATTTAATTTTGGTACCTGATATCTGTCTAGAAATTTTTTCCTTTCATTCAGATTCTCCAGTTTTGTTGAGTATAGCCTTTTGTAGAAGGATCTGATGGTGTTTTGGATTTCTTCAGGATCTGTTGTTATGTCTCCCTTTTCATTTCTGATTTTGTTAATTAGGATGCTGTCCCTGTGACCTTTAGTGAGTCTGGCTAAGGGTTTATCTATCTTGTTGATTTTCTCAAAGAACCAGCTCCTCATTTGGTTGATTCTTTGAATAGTTCTTCTTGTTTCCACTTGGTTGATTTCACCCCTGAATTTGATTATTTCCTGCCATCTACTCCTCTTGGGTGAATTTGCTTTCTTTTGTTCTAGAGTTTTTAGATGTGTTGTCAAGCTGCTAGTGTGTGCTCTTTCTAGTTTCTCTTTGGAGGCACTCAGAGCTGTGAGTTTTCCTCTTAGAAATGTTTTTATTATGGCACATAAGTTTGGGTATGTTGTGGCTTCATTTTTATTAAACTCTAAAGAGTCTCTAATTTCTTTATTACTTCCTTGACCAAGGTATCATTGAGAAGAGTGTTGTTCAGTTTCCACGTGAATGTTGGCTTTCTATTATTTATGTTGTTATTGAAGACCAGCCTTAGTTCATGGTGATGTGATAGGATGCATGGGACAATTTCAATATTTTGTATCCATTGAGGCCTGTTTTGTGACCAATTATATGGTCAGTTTTGGAAAAGGTACCCTGAGAAGAAGGTATATTCTTTTGTTTTAGGATAAAATGTTCTGTAGATATCTGTTAGATCCATTTGTTTCATAACTGCTGTTAGTGTCCATGTGTCTCTATTTAGTTTCTGTTCCAGGATCTGTCCATTGGTGAGAGTGGGGTGTTGAAGTCTGTGTGAGGTGCAATGTGTGCTTTGAGCTTTACTCAAGTTTCTTTAATGAATGTGGCTGCCCTTGTTTTTGGAGCATAGATATTCAGAATTGAGAGTTCTTCTTGGAAGATTTTATCTTTGATGAGTATGAAGTGCCCCTCCTTGTCTTTTTTCGATTACTTTAATTTGGAAGTCGATTTTATTGGATATTAGAATTGCTACTCCAGCTTGTTTCTTCAGACCATTTGCTTGGAAAATTGTTTTTCAGCCTTTAATTCTGAGGTAGTGTCTGTCTTTTTCCCTGAGATGGATTTCCTGTAAGCAGCAGAATGTTGGGTCCTGTTTGTATAGCTAGTCTGTTACTCCATGTCTTTTTATTGGTGAGTTTAGTCCATTCATATTTAGAGATATTAAAGAAAAGTAAGTGTTGCTTCCTATTATTTTTGTTGTTAAAGTTGAAATTCTTTTCTTGTGGCTGTCTTTTTTTAGGTTTGTTGAAGAATTAGTTTTTTTGCTTTTTCTAGGACATGGTTTCTGTCCTTGTATTGTTTTTTTGTTTGTTTGTTTGTTTTTTTTTTTTTTCTGTTATTATCCTTTGAAGGTCTGGATTCGTGGAAAGATAATGTGTGAATTTGGTTTTGTTGTGGATTAATTTTGTTTCTCCATCTATGGTTATTGAACGTTTGGCTGGGTATAGTAGTCTGCGCTGGCATTTGTATTCTCTTAGTGTCTGTATAACATCTGTCCAGGATCTTCTGGCTTTCATAGTCTCTGGTAAAAAATCTGGTGTACTTCTGATAGGCCTGCCTTTATATGTTACTTGACCTTTTTCCCTTACTTCTTTTAATATTCTGTCTTTATTTAGTGCCTTTGTTGTTCTGATTATTATGTGTTGGGAAGAATTTTTTTTCTGGTCCAGTCTGTTTGGAGTTCTGTAGGCTTCTTGTATGTTCATGGTCATCTCTTTCTTTAGGTTTGGGAAGTGTTCTTCTATAATTTTGTTGAAGATATTTGCTGGACTTTTAAGTTGAAAATCTTGCTTCCACAGGAGGCCTACACGCCGCCGTCTGTGCCGCCGCCATGTCTCTAGTGATCCCTGAGAAGTTCCAGCACATTTTGCAAGTACTCAACACCAACATCGATGGGCGGTGGAAAATAGCCTTCGCCATCACTGCCATTAAGGGCGTGGGGCAGAGATATGCTCATGTGGTGTTGAGGAAAGCAGACATCGACCTCACCAAGAGGGCTGGAGAACTCACGGAGGATGAGGTGGAGCGAGTGATCCCCATCATGCAGAACCCACAACAGTACAAGATCCCAGACTGGTTCCTGAACAGACAGAAGGATGTGAAGGATGGGAAGTACAGCCAGGTTCTGGCCAACGGTCTAGACAACAAGCTGCGTGAGGACCTGGAGTGGCTGAAGAAAATTAGAGCCCATAGAGGGCTGCGCCACTTTTGGGGCCTTCGTGTCCGCGGTCAGCACACCAAGACTACTGGCCGCAGGGGCCGAACTGTGGGTGTATCCAAGAAGAAATGAGTCTCTGGGCCTTTGCTGTTAATAAATAGTTTATATACCTATGGAAAAAAAAAAGAAAATCTTCATTCTCATCTACTCCTATTATCCATAGGTTTGGTCTTCTCATTGTGTCCTGGATTTCCTGAATGTTTTGAGTTAGGATCTTTTTGCATTTTGCATTTTCTTTGATTGTTGTACCGTTGTTCTCTATGGAATCTTCTGCACCTGAGATTCTCTCTTCCATCTCTTGTATTCTGTTGCTGATGCCCACATCTATGGTTCCTGATTTCTTTCCTAGGGTTTCTATCTCTAGCTTTGCCTCACTTTGGGTTTTCTTTATTGTTTCCACTTCCCTTTTTAGGTCTAGTATGGATTGGTCATTTCCATCACCTGTTTGGATGTGTTTTCCTGTTTTTCTTTAAGGACTTGTAACTCTTTAGCAGTGTTCTCCTGTATTTCTTTAAGTGAGTTATTAAAGTCCTTCTTAATGTCCTTTACCATCATCATGAGATATGCCTTTAAATCCAGGTCTAACTTTTTGGGTGTGTTGGGGTAACCAGGATTGGCTGAGGTGGGAGTGCTGGGTTCTGATGATGGAGAGTGGTCTTGGTTTCTGTTAGTAAGTTCTTATGTCTGCCTTTTGCCATCTGGTAATCTCTGGAATCAGTTGTTATAGTTGTCTCTGGTTAGAACTTGTTCCTTTTTGTGATTCTGTTATCAGCAGAACTGGGAGACTAGCTCTCCCCTGAGTTTCAGTGGTTAGAGCACTCTCTGCAGGCAAACTCTTCTCTTGCAGAGAAGGTGCACAGATATCTCTTATTTGGATTTGACTCCTAGCAGAAGATGAAGGCCCGAAATAGGGCCTGTTCCCAAAACTGTTAGCTTCTGTAGTCCACACTCTCACCTGTGCAGACTAGTATTGGCGGGATCCGGGAAGATTGCTCTGGCAGATGTTCTGGCAATGGCTTCCCAGGCCAGGCAGACACCTCTCCTCTGGCAGGGAAGGTGCCTGGATGTCTGGAGCGCGAAATGGGGTCTTCTACAGAAGCTCTGTGGCTCCCACCTGTCCCCGAAGCTGTTAGCTTCTGTAGTCCACACTCTCATCTGTACAGACTAGTCTTGGTGGCATCTGGGAAGGGAGATGGCTCCCACGGATGCTCTGACAAAGCCCTCCCAGGCAAGGTGGACACCTCTCCTCTGGCAGGGAAGGTGTCCGGATGTCTGGAGCCTTGCAGACTAGTCTTGGCCCGATCCTGGAACCAAGATGTCTCAGGCAGGTGCTCTGGCAACGGCTTCCTGGGCCAGATGGACACCTCTCCTCTGGCAGGGAAGGTGCCTGGATGTCTTGTAAAATAACATCTTAGGTTTGATATATGTTGGGCTATAGGCATGATTCAAGTGCGTGATCTGGTTGCATTTCTACCATATATTTCTACTAATATATAAAACTTTTAGCTTCTGCCAAAACTCACCAGCACATTGTTTTTGTGATGTAATTTAATTGTAGACACTATTGTGAGTGTGAGGTGGCATCTCATTATAGCTGATATTTCTATTACCAAGCCAATATTTTCATTATTATAGATGATTTTTATGCTTCCAGATTCATGTTGTACTTTTATTACTATTATAAAATGGAAAAAAAGCGCATGACCTATTAATTCAGAGGAAATTCTATTCCTCTTGTTTCTTTAAATAATTTCATTTTTACTCCTCTAACTCTTTCTGCTCAACTCATGAGGGCTTTTTTTTTGATATTTCCATTTTTTGAGGAATAAAAATGTTGATTATCTTTTGATGAACATTTTTTTGCACATCTTTGGACAAAAGTCTAGAAGGTCATTGCTTCAGATAGAAGACTAGATGAATTATACTTACTAACTAAAGCAGTGTTTGCTGTCTACCACTTTCCTGCTCCTTAATATTTGGTTAAACAAAACTTTATAAATCCAAACTTTGATTTTTCTAAGTTATTTGGAAAATACTAATGTATTATAAATTATTTTGATGGTTATATTCAAACAGTGTATAAAATTTTATTAGTATTTTATTATTCTTAAAATGTGATAACTCAAAACCAGTACCCAAGTAGTGCTTAGGTAAAATGAGTATTTACTGAGTGTTTATTTCCTTTTATTCTATTACAGGTGTAGAAAGCCTTATACAAGGACCAAATTGTTACCGTGAGATTATCATGTAATCTTGCTTCAAGATGTAACCCTACATCTAGAGTTAGTTTATATTCAAGTCACATTTAAGAAGGTTAAATTTTATTCATTTAATTTAATTCAATTTTGAAGTTTTAATAATTTCCCCACAACTACGACTTTTTGTTCATCTCTTTTATATTTTAATATTATATAAGATATACATTTTATTGAGAGACATAGCTTATCATTGTTGAGTAGTGTATCAGATGTCCACTGAGTTTTGAAACACCTTCTCATGGGGAATCAAGCATTGCTGAAGAATCTTCCTTGCTCATTTTAAAGTATTGTTGCTGTTTTATTTATAATATTTTAAAAATATTATACTATTAAATGGTTTCATTATTAGTACTTTTTAAAATAAAATGAGTGTACAAGATGTAAAATTTTACATAACACATTATCATTGATGGCTGAGTGCCCTTATATCTTAATGGACCTTGTCATATAAACCTGTGTTGAAGTGAGTATGGACAGAATAGGTGTGTTATGCAAATCCATCAAGAACATGTTGAATATGTCACTGTGGACTTAAGGTAAAAGAATGTAGGTTCAGACGGTTCCAAGAGAGAACAAGGTCTAGTAGGAATCTAGGAAGCTTCTCTGTGGCCAGCCTGGGCTGTGTACCCTCTGTCCATGACTTCTCACGCAGTATTTACTCTCTCCAGACCACTGCAACTGTAGGGGTAGGTCTTGTGGTTTCCCTATAGCAGCACAGAGGTTCCTGGGAACTTGTTTCTGTTCCAAATTGTGTTTTAGCCTCCAGTTCTTAATGTAGCATATATACATAAAGCACCACAACTGTTCCAGGATCTAGCTCTGTCTAATGTTAAAAAGTTGTTTATGGCTTCCTTTGCTGGCTTCTAGTTCTTATATGTCATGTTCAGTCCCACTGTAGTCACCGTGTCTTCTTTATAGAAGAATGGGGTTCTTAGTATAATTAGCTTGTCTGTCTGTACTTATTTTATTGGCTAAATTAATTGGAGTACAACATGCGATTCTGAGCCACTAGGCATATCTTTTGTGGGACAATACTCATATTTACTATGTTTGAGTGATAAATAAGGTACCTATATCTCCATATATCCTATTGGCTTTCACTTTGTAGAAATTCTTAGATGTTGGCAATAACATTGATCTTTATTTATTTTAATATATATATATTTATATTTTAGTGAATAATTATGGGAAACTGCATAACACAAACAGATACAGTTGTGAAACTGAACTATTCATATCACTGATAATCTTAGTAAAATAATCATCTATCTTTACTAGGTTAGAGATTTATAACCAGCCCAGAAGGTGGATATAATCTAAGTGTATAGTATCCATTATACTATGTATGACATTAGCAATTCTATGTATATATGTTCTCCAAGCCTTTTCCTTTTGAAGTCATTGTCATTCATGTTCTCTTCAGTTGACCTTCTGTAAAACACATCTACAAACTTGCTAAGTTACGATGAACAACACTAAGAACCATTTCTCCCAGCCCCTACTCCTCCAATTAGAAAATGTGTGGTATTCCTTTGTGAACAACAGTGTATGCCCTGTAGACCTGACCACCTTTTTTTTTTTTTTTTTTTTTTTTTGTATGATTTAGAGAATCATATACAAGCCCAGTCAATTCACTGGTTCTCTGTGGTAAACTCTGGTGAATTCTACTATGGTTTGTTGTTGGTATTTTATAAGGACGAGATAAGCATTGCTTAAATCTCTCTAGAAAAGGATTCTCACAACATAAGTTTTTAATGATTGAAAAAAACAATGTCAATTTCAAACTCTATGAAAATTACATAGAATCTTTAGATATCAGCATTTGTACATCTATACATCTATTTCATTGTGATGCTGGTATGATCATTGATAGATTTTTTTTTTTTGTGGGTGCTTTCTCTAGAACAGCCACAGAGATGGTATACAGCATAGAAAAGTGAAAACACTTAACCTCTGGCCTTTTATGGTAAGACATTTTTCAACTTTTGATAAATAATTTCTTGACATATATGTCATGAAATATGACATTAATATTTCAGTTGAAGCTTCCCCTACAAAAATCATAAATGAAGCTGATATTTAGTAACTGATAAATGTGATTGTCTCTGTTTTTTTTAATTAGATATTTTCTTCATTTACATTTCAAATGCTATCCTGAAAGTCCCCTATAACTTCCTCCTGCCCTGCTCAACAACCCACCCAATCCTGCTTCCTGGCCCTGGCAGGAGCATATAATCTTGGCTATACCAGTGCCTGGCAAATATAGAAGTGGATGCTCACAGTCATCTTTTGGATGGAACACAGGGACCCCAATGAAGAAGCCAGAGAAAGTACCCAAGGAGCTAAAGGGGTCTGCAACCCTATAGGAGGAACAACAATATGAACTAACCAGTACCCTCCAGAGCTTGTGTTTCTAGTTGAATATGTAGCAGAGGATGGCCTAGTAGGCCATCAATGGGAGGAGAGGCCCTTGGTTTTTCTTATATTCAGACTCTTCTCTGAATGTAATTACTTTCTGCTTCTCCTCCATGAGAACTATCACTGTGTTTCACCTTGTTTATCTTCTTTGTCCCACTATCTATGTTTGACCCAAGCCACTTGCTTCTTTACTCAGGAAAACTAACTCCCAAAGCTCGGGGATTATACTTAAGAATGACATACTTCTCAGTTGTACCATATTTTGCTTGTTGAAGAAGCAGCTTTCAGTGCAGTGATTCAGCAGTCATTTTGTGTTCCTATGAAGATAATTGCTGCTACCCTCTGTTTCCTCTCTGCCATGATCTCTGCCCTTACACATAGTTTCCAATAGTGAGAGGAAGTGAGATTACAGCTCATTTTATGGATGCCTGAAAGTGCTATATAGAATTTACACTTGCATCATTTCTTTAAGCATCATAAAATTACCTGACCAAAACCTACCTGCTGTAAACTAGAATGCTTCTTATCACCTTTTTAGAAGCTCTAGAAGTATTCTTCAATGTTATCAACTGTTGCTACTTGTTTTGTGACTTGTTGAGTAACAGAAATTCTCTTTCTATTTGTATCCACCTCCATGTAGCACTGGGGATCTTGGGAGTTATGTAAATATGTCTTAAGGATAGTGTGCCAATTTAACATCCATTTTAATTCTGTAAAACCTTTTTTTTTTTAAGTCAATGGCTGATTTGAGGTGCCAGGCTGATTTCTACCTCTATGCTTATTTAGTTAGTTATGCTTATTTAAGTGACTTAACAAAGATCACATGCCAAGTAATGCCTACCAAGAGAAAATTCACATTGAGTTTTATCTAAGGCTTCAGTCTTCTTTCTGTGATCACACTATCATCCTTGTGGCTTTATATGTACTAACCAAGTGCTTCTTTCATTATACTATGGGTCTAAAATTACACTGTCGACTGTTTGGTTATACTACTAAGACAATAATAAGATGTTCTAAGTGTATTTTGGATGTAAGCATTCTACAGCCTTCTTAGAGTGCAATAAGGTATCTTTCTTACTCAATTTAATAATGAACAGCCTTTCTGTCAGAGCACTGGTTTCTCCTTGCACTCAAGATCAGGTCATTATTATTGTTTGTGTCCTAAATAAAAACTGATAAAATATTTAGCAATGCCGGAAATTTTTATCTTCTTCTTAAAGAGTTTCAAAATGATGCTCTTGAGAGTCTGGTGAAAGGCATCAGATAATAAAAGTATATAAAATTGGTCAAGAAAATGAAAGTGTCAGTAAAAATTGTCTCTAGGACAACTTCTAAAGCCTGCTTGTTGCAGGCTTGGCTTTTATTTCTTCTTTAAATATTAATGTTAATTTGCTGGTTCAAAAAACTTACCTTGTAGTACAGTATGCCTATAGCTATAACTTTCTGATTCTTTCACTTGAAAGGGGAAACTGAATTCTATTAGCTCTTGAACAGCACTGGGGTGAGCATGCTACTTCCACCTGTGAGGACCATGAAGCCTCTGAACTCATTGAATCTCCATCTTTCATTTTAATGCATCCTTTTTTAGGTGGGAGGGAAATTTTTCAGAGCAATAAAATGAAAAAATACAGTGCAAGGGCAGCACTTTCTGCTGTGAATAGGTTTTTTTCCTCATCCTATCTCAAGGCCTCACAGACCTGGAAGACATAGCTTCATATGATGAAGTTCAGAAAGTCTGGTAGAGAGCCATTTTTGTCTCAGCGTTGCAAAAATGGTTGTTTCAGAAAGATTCATGATTTTTTAAATTTAGGGTAATATGTATCTCAAAAAAAGTCTATGAAAATTAACTTTTTAAGGAAGTATAAAGCAAATGCAAAACATTGTTATGTATTTGTCTCCTTTTTTGCGTTCTTATGTAGTTTTTATTTTGTTTTACTTTCCTGTGTATTTGTTTCTATGTTTCCAAGAAAATAAGTGCCATTAAGATTGTCTTAAGGAGTGTTGGGGAGAATGTGTACTAACCATTATAGCTTCTCAGTGTCAAGACCACATTTTTGGGTCTACTTTGTGCTGCACTCTGTGACCATTTATTCCTTGCTTCAGACTATTTTAGTCTAATGGGTTGAAAATTGTTTATTTTCTCCAAAGTTTCATGTGTTGAATGCTAGGCTTCCAGTAGGTGTCACTGCTCTGTTAATGGCGATAGGACTTTAGAAGTATCTTCTCCCAAGCATGTACTTCCTTTTACTCTGCTTCCTGGATATTTTGATGGCTTCCTTGCTTCTGCCTGATTTTTTGAAACAAGACAGTCTTTGTCTGAATCCTCTGATAGCATAAACTAACATAATTTTTTTCTGTCACTATTTTTTTCTACCAGGCATTTGGTCACAGTGATAATAACAGTAACCAATATTGTTAGTTTCATTCAGTGTCAAACAAAGGGAAGTGGTAAGAATGGAAAAAGAAGAAAGGAATGGCCTCTTCCTCACTTGAATGGTAAATGGTGATGGATGAATGAATGGTTTAAGAGTTTTATGAAATAGGCAATGAAGAGTGTTTGGATTTGGACCCCCCAGGGTTGAGGTGCATATTTTAAAGACCAAGGGAGACCTGGCCTCCAAGTTCTCCCAGCTTCCTTCAGTCCCTACCTGCCCCTAACCTAAACCTTTCCAACTCAGGAGTTGGGCTGCTCTTCCCTCACAGGATCCTCCTTATGTAATCCAGTCTCTCTCCCTCTCCCTCTCCCTCTCCCTCTCCCTCTCCCTCTCCCTCTCCCTCTCCCTCTCCCTCTCCCTCTCCCTCTCCCCCTCCCCCTCCCTCTCCCCCTCCCCCTCCCTCTCCCCCTCCCCCTCCCTCTCCCTTTCCCCCTCCCCCTCCTCCTCCCTTCCCCCTCCCCCTCCCCCTCTCTTCCCCCTCCCCCTCCCTCTCCCTCTCCATCTATCTCTCATCTTCTTGCCCCTCTTCTTCTCTCTCTGAGTGCATGCCATTTTTCTCTTTCTTCCCCCACTCCTACCCCCATGGCTACTCTTTGGCCTCAATCCTTGGGGTCAGTGAACTGTCTCCAAAGAGCAGCTTCACAATAAACCTACCTTTATAAACCAATCTGGTTCAAGTTGCTTCATTTCACCAGTGGCAGAGAACTAACCTATTGGATGCCACTGTACCAGACAGCCAGATTGATCCCACAGGGGCAGTCACGCAGTTGGCCAAAATCTATCATCACTTCTCTTTACTTCAAGATTCCCTTTTACTGGGCCTTGCCCTGGCCCTCCCAGACTCTACCTGCCCCTATCACCTCTTTACAGGCTTAGGCTTTTCTAATAGCTCATACTCACTCTGCCCTTTGGAAGGAAAGGGGTTTCCTAACCACCAAGGGCATGCCCATTGTCAATGTCCCCCATATAAGCAAACTTTTAGAGGCTTTCCAACTCCCAACAGAAGTGGCCGCAATTCATTGCTGGGGGCATCAGACCTCCACTGATCCAGTTACTCTGGGTAATGCCAGAGCTGACTCAGTGGCCCTGGATTTGACCTCCAGGTCCTCTAAACCCACAGGGCACATCCTTTTTTTCTGACATCTTTCTATAAACCTCAGTACCAACAAGAAGAAAACAAACTCCTTCACAAAAGTGGCGCACAGGCAGAAGATGGGTGGATTTATCTGCCTTATTCTTCCCCAAAAGCAGGTGCCTTTGATCACCTTTGTTATCTCTGAAATCCTCCAGAGACTACTTATTGGCTCCAAGTCCCTATTCCAATTCCTAGAGCCCCTTTATGATCTCATCGACCTCTGGGACCATAGGGCAGGGGACTCCTCAAGGGTTTCAGCAACATCTGATAGGTTATTTCTCTGCTGGTGGTGAAATAAGTCAATTCGAGCCAGATTAGATTAAAGGTTGGTTTTGGGGGGAGCTGTTCTCTGTTTAGTTCACTGGACTCAAGGATTGAAGCCAGGGGAGTCACCATGGGGAGAGAGGAATTAGGGAAGGGGTAAGAGCAAGAGAGAAAGGGCTTGTGCCAGAAAAAGAGAAGGAGAGGAAGAGAATGAGATAAATTTTCTGGATTTATAGGAAGAACCTCTGGAGGAAGGGCAGTAAAATTCATGATTGGGGGCAGGTATTCCAGGTAGGAATTGAAGAATGGTGGGAGAACTTTGAGGCCAGGTCTGCTTTGGTATGTAAAATGTGCACCTCAGTCCCTTATTGCTCTTTGTAATTCTATTAAAAATTGAGTGGGAATTTTGATGGGGATTGCATTCAATCTATAGATTGCTTTTGGTAAAATGGCCGTTTTTACTATATCAATCCTATCAATCCATGAGTATGGGAGATCTTTCTATCTTCTGAGGTCTTCTTCAATTTCTTTCTTCAGAGACTTGAAGTTCTTGTCCTACAGATGTTTCACTTCTTTGGTTAGAGTCACACCAAGAGATTTTATATTATTTGTGACTATTGTGAAGGGTATTCATTCCCTAATTTCTTTCTCAACCCTTTTATCCTTTGAGTAGAGGAAGGCTACTGACTTGTTTGAGTTAATTTTATATCCACCCACTTTGCTGAAGTTGTTTATTAGTTGTAGGAGCTCCCTGGTAGAATTTTTGGGGTTGCTTATGTATACTATCAGATCATCTGCAAGTAATGGTATCTTTACTTTCTTGCTTCCAATTTATTTCCCTTTCATCCCTTTTTGTTGTCTAATTGCTCTGACTAGAACTTCAAGTACTATATTGAATAGGTAAGGAAAGAGTGTGAAGCCTTGTCTTGTCCCTGCTTTAAATGCAATTGTTTTGCTTTTCTCCCCATTTAGTTTGATTTTGGCCATTGTTTGCTGTATGTTGCTTTTTTTATATTCAAGGTATACACCTTGAATTCCTGGTCTCTCCAATACTTTTACCATGATTGAGTGTTATATTTTATCAAAGGCTTTTTCTGCATCTAATAAGATGATCATATGGTTTTGGTTTTTTGAGTTTGTATATATAGTGGATTACATTGATGTATTTCCATATACTGAACCATCCCTGAATACCTGGGATGAAACCTGCTTGATCATGGTGGATGATTGTTTTGATGTGTGCTTGGATTCATTTTTCAAGAATTTTATTGAGTATTTTTGTATTAGTATTTACAAAGGAAATTGGTCTGTAGTTTTCTTTCTTTGTTGGGTCTTTTTTTTTTTTTTTGGTTTAGTTATCTGTAACTGTGTCTTCATAGAAAAAATTGGGTAGTCTTCCTTTTATATCTATTTTATTGAATAGTTTGAGGAGTATTGGTATTATGTCTTCTTTGAAGGTCTGATAGAATTATGCACAAAAACCATGTGGCCCTGGGATTTTGTGGATTGAAGATTTTTAATGACTTCATCTATTTCCTTGGGGACTATGGGGCTGTTTAGATGGTTTACCTGACCCTGATTTAACTTTGGTGTTTGGTATCTGTATAAAATATCATACATTTCATCGACATTTTCCAGTTTTGTTGAGTATAGACTTTTGAATTAGGATCTGATTACTTTTTACTTTTCAGTTTCTGTTGTTATGTGTTCCTTTCCGTTCCATATTTTGTTAATCTGGATAATGTCTCTGTGCCCTCTGGTTAGTCTGGCTAAAGGTTTGTCTATCTTGTTGATTTTTCACAAACAACCAGCTCCTAGTTTTGTTGATTCTTTGTATAGTTCTTTTTGTTTCTACTTGGTTAATTTCAGCCATGAGTTTGATAATTTTCTACTGCCCAATTCTCTTGAGTTTATTTGTTTCTTTTTGTTCTAGAGCTTTCAGAAGAGTTGTTAAGCTGCTAGTCTATGATCTGTCCACTTTGTTTTAAGATAAGAGCTTTTGCTATTTGTTTTCCTTTGATTGTTTTGTTGATGTCTTCTATGGTATCTTCTGCCCCTGAGATTCTCTCTTCTATCTCTTGTATTCTGTTGGTGATGCTTGCATCTGTGACTTCTGTTCTCTTTCCTAGTTTTTCTATCTCCAGGGCTGTCTCCCTTTGATATTTTAAATGATTATATTTTCATTTTTAGGTCCTGGACGGTTTTGTTCAATTTCTTTACCTATTTGTTTGGATTCTCCTTTATTTTTTTTTAAGGGATTTATGTGTTTCCTCTTTAATAGCTTCTACTGGTTTGCTTGTGTTCTTCCATAGTTTTTAAGGCAGTTATTCATTTATTTCTTAACATCCTCTATCATCTGCATAAGAAGTATGAGTTCAGATCTGAATCTTGCCTTAAGGGTTTGTTGGGTATCAAAGACTTGCTGTGGTTGGAAAACAATGTTACCTAGTCAAATTGGTTCCTGTTGCTTGTGTTCTTATGCTTGCCTCTCTCCGATGTTATCTGTCCTCCCTGTCTCTGATAGGAGTCTATCCTTCCTGTGAGCCTGTGTGCCTGTGATCCTGTGATCTTGTAATACTGGGGAGTCAAACTGGGGATTTGAGCTGTAGCTGGAGTGTGTGCTGTTTGAGATTGGGTCAAGTGCCAGTGCTCTATTCCCAGCACAGGTGGGAATCAAAAGGAATGCTGGTCTCTGGCTGTGTGGAGAATTTACTTCGGCACATCACAGGGGTCCTGGTACACCAGGCCTCAGGGAGTGGCTTAGGGTCTCATATGTGAAGATGGATGTGTCTGTCTATCTGCAGACCTGAGAGTTCAGGTGTGTGCTGTGTGGAATCAGGTCCAATGCTATTACGGTTCTTTCAATGTGAGATTCCAGAAAGTTGGATTTGCTTATCTACCATGAAAAAAAAAAAGAAGATTTGCAACTAGTATAAAATATAACTTTATAATTTCTTTCATAGAGCACATGTCCCTTTGACAGCATTTTGTTCCTCTTCACTAGCTAATACAAGCCACTCTTTGTCTCCTTTCTAAATGTTACATTATACTGAAATCTATACGTCTTTACAAATAAATTTTCCCTTCAAAATACAATCCACATGCGAGGAACATTCAACTTTTCCCCCCTTGGATGGAGTCACCCCACTTACTATTGCACTATGCTAATTTCTTTTCCTGAAAATTCCATTTTATTTTTCTTTATAGTTGAGCAATGTTCTATTTTTTTTAATATATATGCCACATTTTTCAGTATCCATCAATCTGTTGTGAGACATGTAGGTTGGTTCCATTTCTTAGCTATTGCAAAGAGAGCTGCAATGAATTCTGGGTGCAAATACTTCTGTGGTAGGATATGGAGGTATAAGTGCTGGCCACAGTAAAAAACCATGGGAATGCTGCTCCATGATTTGGAGGGAAGCTTTTTATTGTAGATAAGAGAGAAAAGAATCCAGATATCTCTGGAATAGTCAAAAGCACAAAGAAAAAGAAGCAGACTGTACATTTACAGTGATGTTTGTAAGAGACATAAGAATAGTAGAAAAAAAGGGGAAAAGAGAAATGCCTTGCCATTAGATAGAGTATAAACATATATCTACAAGGAGGGAAGACTGTGAACTCTAAAAGTTTGAGAGCTAAGACTGGGGCAGAGGTGGGGGAGATGAGGAGGTCCAAGAGGCTAGGGTACTTTGAAATGCATAGCAAGTAAATGTGCCTGGAGAATGAAGGAGACTGGATACTATCATGGATTTTGATATGCAACCATAGGAATACATTAATGAAAGTGGCCCTTTCTGGCAAGCAGAAACCCATTTTGATATCCGAGATTGTGTTTTCTCTTTAGAATTGCATTGGTTATTTGGTTACTGCTAGTGTAGCTCCCTATGAGATTCTAGACCTCTGAAGTGTGACATCAAAAAGATTAATAATTTGATGTCAAAATTTTAGATGATGACATTACTGTTCCTGTTTTTGATAGGTAATTGTACTTCAATACTTTCAAAATGTGAAAAAATAAGGTACTGGTGAGAATTAAAGTAGATATGTTGCAGGCCTCATTGGAGTCTGTCTAACACAGTACTTTCCTATGCTACTTCCCAAGAGTTTCCTGGTACTGTTCTGCAGCTATGTGTTATCATGTAACATAGTCTTAACCAGAGGTTGTCTGGAGTTTTAGGGTTTTAGGGTTTCAATTGCTTCAGTGAAACATCATGACCAAAAATGCAAGTTGGAGAGGAAAGGGTTTATTTGACTTACACTTCCATATTGCTGTTCATTATCAAATGGAATCAGAAGAGCAACTCAAACAGGGCAGAAACCTGGAATCAGGATCTGATGCAGACACCATGGAGAACAACTGGTTACTGGCTTGATTCACATGGGTTGCTCAGTTGGATTTCTTACACAATCTATGATTAGCATTCTTGAGACAAAACCACCCACAATGGGCTGGGACCTCCCCATCAATGACTAATTAAGAAAATGCCTTACAGCCAGATTTTATGAAGGCATTTTTCCCAATTAAAATTCCATCTATTCAGATAGCTCTAGCTTGTGTATCGAGTTGACATAAGACAGACCAGCAAACACAACTGGGCTGGGACTATAGAATTATAAACAATGATGACAGCTGATGACATCAAGCCCTGTCCATGAGCATTTGCTCTTTCTTCTCTAAAATGCAGAAGTAATGTTATAATATCTTCCTATAATCATAGGTAAATGAATTGGAACAGAATGATAAATATATAGTATAGATATGTGTAGAGGAGATAAATGTCCTTGTACACACTGATAAGAACTAGAGAAGCCCCCCCAAAAAAATATTAAGTACATCGCTTATCTCTTCAAAGTCTGAAGGTGATTAGCTGTTTGTTCCAGAGTGTTAGGGATGAATGTAGTTTCCAACTTGGTGATCTTCTGCTGTCTCATGAGCTAGCCTCTACCCATACACCCCAGAATTTATATTTTGCTTATCCAAGACCCTTTCCCCCTTGAGCATTAATACTAGGCTATAAAACCAACCTTATGAGTAATATAGTTGTACTTCACAACAGCCAGATGACTTCTATTTTGCCTTGAGGCTAGTCCAATCTTGATATGCACAGACACAGTTCACCTTAGTCATTCTTCCTGGACCCCAAATCTTGGGCACTATCTATGAGCCATCAGTGTCCAGCTTTGTAAAAGAAGCCAAAGGTACTTTGTAAAGAATTTCAGTGTAAGCCTGTCTTATATTTGTATACTTAGGACTGAGTCAACTGTCATATTTTCCCCAAAATTATGTTGTGCTTATTCATTACTAAAATAAAACTGGTTTCAGATTATGGAAGTTTGGTCCTGGCACCAGCAGCCTAAGTAGGGTGAAACCATATATCATTCTTACCACACCTGGTTAGTTTCCTTCTGGCCATAAAACCTTCAGAGATTCCTCATCGATAGAAAGGTAATAAGTTAAATTAGAGGCCCCCATCACATACTTCAGTAGAGTTTGTCAATAATAAGACACATTAAAACTCTTATGGTACTCTTAATGACAAACTTTAATGGTAAAAAACCTTCTTATCCCATTTGTTTCTGCTGAACAAACCAGCATTATGTAAATTTCTCAATAGATGTTATACCATTCCATGATGCAATGACTTCCTTGGGGAATGATTATCAGCTAGATTACTGCAAAGACTACCTTCCTGATTGCCCTGCTGCTTTAAACTTTTCTGATATCATGTGGTTATTAAGTAACTGAAAAACATATCTGCTTGCTTATGACTCTCTAGAAGGCACTACCCAAGTCATAAAAGTTTCAAACACTTGTTACAGCATTTTTGTTCAAGATAAGTTTCAATAAACTTTGGATAACACTGCATACATTTTCATCCAGGCCACACGGTGAGTATGTCCCCAGATGCCCCTCCTGACCAAAGTTTATGATTGGTACCAATACATTTCTTTGTTTGCATAAAGGTATACCATGATTACTACTAGCACCATTATCATTTCCTGCTACTGAAGACAGCTAAAGACATAATTTACACCCTCTAGTGTTTCAACATTAGACTCAGCAGAAGGCCCTGGTAGACAAGGTCTTCTAAATATGACAGGGAAGCTGCACTTGTGAAATATCATCAAAATAACTGGTTAAACAAGACCTGCACAATGATAACAACAGTGAGCATCCTTGAGAGAACTACCTAGTAGGTCTCAACAACTTATGCCATGAAGCAGGTCTCCCATGGGATGTTTATTGGGATGGAAAATAGAGGCCATCTCTTCCAAAGGGAGAAGAAAAGAGAGAAAAGGGCAGGATGAATAAGGGTTTTATTGGGCTCATGGTGCCTGTGCAAAGAGATAGACAAAGAAGTAATGCTGTCACTTCTTCAGTTGCTAGAAGTAATGTGTCTTGGCATTGGTTTCTTGAGATCTGGCTGTAAAGAAGCTTGATTGTTGTGAAGTCAATTCTAGCTGTCCAGGGATGTTCCTGATTGCCAACAATTCTCATATAGATGAAAGAATTCTCACACATCTCCATTACTAGATGAAGAGCTACAGCAATGAATGGCTATTGAAAAGGGAGAGTCTGTCTTTATCAGAGTAAGTCTCTTGAAGTGTTGTTACTATTTTTTCAAGTGGTCAGTCCTAAACACATATCTAGGAACATCATTAAATGGACTAAACAGGATGAACAGTATATATATATATATATATATATATATATATATATATATATGAAGAGGTATGGATTTGAGAGAAAATGAGAGAACACAAGAGAATTTGGATGAAGAAGGAGAAAATATGACATAAATATAGAACTTGTATACAATTCTCAAAGATATTTTTAAAAATTAAATTAAAAATATTATCATGCCAATAATATTTTTCTTTCGCCTTAAGAATCTGCCACTTTAACTAGCCTCTAGTTGGCCTGGTGAATGAGCATCCATCTTCTCCTAGCTGTCCTTGGTTTTTACGTGGTTCTCTGCCTGAATCCATTGTTATATTCTGCACCCTTGGTTTCCTGCTTCAATTTTCTGGAGCATTTTCTTCATTAGTGTCCTGAAAATCCCCTAAAAATGTTCCTGAAGAATTTCTTCATTATACTGGTAGTAAGTAGGTAATATTCTAAAACAGCTATTATTGCTTTTTCCTTCAGTAGTTACCATAGTTGCTGCTAAAAGCTAAAAATTTATGCCCTTTGTATTTTCATAATTCTAAGTATGTTTTATTTTTTAAAATTTTGCTAAAATTAAAAACCCAGTTAATACTGCTTGAAATACCTCAGCTCAAATTGGAGAACATTGTATATTGAAAACTGCAATATTTTTATTGTACACTTTTCTGTTCTTACAGAAATAAAACATATTCCTTACTAAAACAAAACAACAATAACAGAAAAAAAAAGAACTTTAACATCTTCTTACCATCTATTCCATAGCATGTAAATTTAAAATTAGTGGATTTTTGAATTGAAGTGTGTTAGATTGTTTGGTTTAAAAATCTGATGTCCTGAACATCACAGAAATTGTTGAATGAATTACCACTTGGGATTAAAAAAAAGAATTCAAGCTGTAGAGGAAGTGTAACCCAGTAACATGGCTGCTCTGGCAAGGGTTCACATCCAAAGATTGTCTATGTCTATGAGATCCTACTGGAATGAATCACCTTTAATTCCTCTGGCTGGAGTTCAGACATGCCCTTAGTACACATAATTCCAAATACTAAAGATAAATTTAGTTTGTAGAAGGAAGCAACCACATTTAATAGTGATAACCAATCGAAGAGCAAACAAAGTAACAAATGACCAACAGGTTTGACAGAATAGGTCAGAGATAGAATACTCCCAATTCTCATGAGAACAGACAGGAGAGGCAATAAACTTAAGAACAGTGAGCAGTGAGTCAGGAATGAAGGGCCGTTCGGTAAGTACTGTGTTGAGTCCATGTAGTTCCATTTAGTTCTGTTTGGGCCATGAAGTAAGTGAAGTCAGTGCAGTTCAGTTCCTGGAATTCAAAGGTGGTGTTTTTAAGCAGAACAATTCAGAGAGAAGCAGAGAGAAACTGAATTGAATCAGTAAGCTTGGAAGATTGTAGAGGGTCCAGGTGGTATAGAAGTTTTCAGGCCTGGGACTAGGGATAGTTACAACAGAGAAAGAAATGCCTAGCTGTGCACTTGCACAACGTGGGTATGGCTCTAACCTCGTGCTTTCATCAGAGGAAATAAAAGACACATTTACTTCTGGCACACAACATGATTGGAAAAGAAAGCCCTCAACCTTTGCATCAAGCAAAGAACACCTGACCGAAACATTATACATGACAGGAGACATCTGGCCAAAATCTTCAGAAGAGAAATTATCTCCAGAAGAAGCATCAGTTATTGGAGTTCAGCTGGATTCCCAGAGAGTCACAGAAGACTATGAAGCAATGAGAATCTTGAGACCAGAGCAAGGAACAATACAGGTGCCTCTGAAAGAGTGAATCACAATAAGCCACAGCAAAATACAATTTTAATTATAACACAGACTTTTTCTGCATTACAAACATTGGGAAATTCTATTTCAGATCCCTTAAGACCAAGGATAGGATTTGGGGGTATAGAAACTTTTCTCGAAAAAGATTATTATTATTATTATTATTATTATTATTATTATTATTATTATTATTACTTATTGCATCTGTGACTATTAGAGTAAATCTCTTCTTACTTTCAATTGCAATCTTTATATATTTTTATCAAAAAAAGGTTGAGAAAATAAGTGTAAAACAAGAAAAAAATCTCAAAAATAATGAAAAAGAAAACCGTACAGCAACAGAAATAGGTGTATAACAAGAAAAGTAGCAGTGCAACAAGAGAAATAAAGGGTGATAAAAAGCTAGTGAAGAAGTTGAAGGCTCTTCTCAGTGAAGAGTTCAAGATATTGTCAAGGTTCTTATATACCCTAGATCTGAGAATTGTAACATTAGCTGCTGTAGGAGCTGAGTGTGCTGATCCTCAAGGTTAATTGCTGAAGTATAGCTCTAGCAGTTACCACTCACTGTTTTTGCTGCTGTCTGCTAATGATAATAACAGGGATATCAATGTGCTAGTGGTTAAAGCTCAGCCCAATAATTCTGCAATACACCTATGTTCTCTCCGACACCATATATTATGACCTTCCAAATATAGTCCTTTATAGAGGGAAGAAAATTCTTGTGCACATATGTAAGCACTGGAGAAGCCCAAAAAATTTAAACACATAGCTTATTTCATGATTTCCTGGTGATCCTTCACTGTCTGATGAGCCAGTGTCTTAGGTAGGATTTTTACTGCTTCCAGAAAGCACCATGACCAAAACTCATGTTGGAGAGGGAAGGGTTTATTCAGATTACACTTCCACATTTCTGCTCATCACTGAAGGAAGTCAGGACAGGAACACAAATGAGGCAGGAATGTAGATGCAAGAGCTGATTCAGAGACCATAAAAGAGTGCTACTTATTGGCTTGTTCATCATCGCTTACTTGGCCTACCATTTTATAGAATCCAGGACAATCAGCCAAGGAATGACACAACTCACAACAGGCTGGGCTCTCCCCATTGGTCACTAATTGAGAAAATACCTTAGAGCTGGATCTTATTGAGGTATTCCCTCAACTAAGTTTCCTTCCTCTCTTATAACTCTAGCTTGTGGTCAAGTTGACACACAAAACCAGCCACTACCCCAGTCTTCACCTGTATATCCCAGAATTTATGCTTTACTTAATCAGGCTTTCCCTACCTCCACCCCCACAGAATGAAACCTGAGCATTGCTTCTAGGCCACGTGAGAAATGTCATTTGTACTTTACAACTGCCTAAATTATTTTTTATGATATCTTATGACCAAGCCACATCCTGTCTCTGACAGAGATCATGTTTACCTCAGTCTTCTCCCTAGGCATTTATCTTGAACATTGTATCTAAATCAATAAAACCTATCTTATGGCTGAAGCCAAGTGTACTTTGTTAAGAGCTTCAGTGTACACATTTCCGAAGATTTGTTGTATTCATGAGACTGAGTTAATTTTCATCTGAAAACTTTTTTCAAAATTCTGCTATGGTTAAATATGGCAGAAATAAATGACCTGATGTCTGACTCTTGAAGTCTTGCCCCATTTACTGGTATCTAAATCAAGCTGAATGGATTTTCATTCCTGTTGCTTCATAGATTGCCTTTCTGCCTGCTGTGAAGCCTGCCAGAACATTCCACAGGCCTAGAGTAGTCAGCACCCATGACTTCCCATATTAGAAGTTTCTCCATAATTACACTTGCTATCTTAGTAGAGCAAAAGACGATTGCTGCCAACAGCTGTGTAATTACTGCAAAAGCAGAAATACGAAGTGGCATAGGTTTACAATATCTAAACTTCTACTTCTGTGGACAAATGTAAATCATTTATAGGGTTTATTTCTATGTAAATAAATGCAACTCTAACTAATCAATAAAGCTAACCACAAAATTAATAAATGACAATATTTACAGAAAACCATTTTCTGTGAAATTAGCGTAGTTAGACTCAGCTGAGCCAAGTAAGTGTCAAGTGTGGCATGTTTGATCACTTAGGCAAAGCATTCAGTGAAATGACATCAAGAAAAATATTGTATTATACATCTCTTCTATGGATTCTTTGTATCAAACTTATGTGTCTTGGTTTGATATAACTCTTTTGGTCACTCACATGGTTAGTGACATGAAAAATGGGAAAGCAAACTTCTATTTATAGGTTTTCTTTAGTTTTGCTTACAGGCACAGGTTTGCACACACACACACACATATACTACCACGACAAACACACACACACACACACATACACACACTGCATTATAAATTTCTTTAAAGCAATTATTTATTTATTTATTTATTTATTTGGTATTTTCTTCATTTACATTTCGAATGTTATCCTCTTTCCTAGTTTCCCCTCTGAAACCCCCTATTCCTTCCCCACTCCCCCTGCTCACCAATCCACCCACTCCTGTCCCCTGGCTCTGGCATTCCTCTATAGTGGGGCATATATCCTTCACAGGACCAAGGGTCTTTCCTCCCATTGATGACAAACTAGGCCATCCTCTGCTACATAGTCAACTAGAGTCATGAGTCCCACCATGTGGTTTTTTTTTTTTTTTTTTGGTTGGTGGTTTAGTCTCGGGAGCTTTGGAGATACTGGTTAGTTCATCTTGTTGTTCCTCCTATGGGGATGCTCCTTGGGTACTTTCTCTAGCTCCTTCATTGGGGACCCTGTGCTCCATCAAATGGATGACTGTGAGCATCCACTTCTGTATTAGTCAGGCACTGGCAGGGCCTCTCAGGAGACAGCTATATCAATCTCCTCTCAGCAAGCACTTGATGGCATACATAATAGTGTCTGGTTTTGGTGTTTGTTTATAGGATGGATGCACAGTTGCACAGTCTCTGGATGGTCATTCCTTCAGTCTCTGCTCTGAACTCTGTGTCTGTAACTCCTTCCATGGTTATTTTGTTCCCTCTTCTAAGAAGGACTGAAGTATCCACACTTTGGTCTTCCTTCTTCTTGAGTTTTGTGAATTGTATCTTGGGTATTCAGAGCTTCTGACCTAATATCCAGTTATCAGTGAGTGCATATCACGAAGCAAATATCTTGAAACAAATGTCTTTATTTCTTTTAGGACGTTCAAATGCAAGATGGTTAAAGGGCTTTGGTTAGTTGTTTGCTGATGACCCTGATTGTAAATTACTTTCAAGATGAGAGTGCTTCATTCTAATATAAAATGATGATAGCCTATATCATCTTAATGAGCATTTCAAGCATCTGGTCCTATATATCTTGTCTTCTTCATCAAAAAAAACACCAATGAATCTTCTACCTTAATTCTATCAATGGTTTCACAAAGACAGATATTTAGAGGTCCTGGAGATGCAGATGTGGCTCACAGGAACCGTCATAAAATAGGTATATCTGAAACTACAAGAAACACTTATTTTAAAGGAGAAAATACTTTGTCTAATAAATAATTAAAGATTGTTAAGCAAGTCATCATCAGCTAATTCTTCTTTGCCTAAAGTGAAGGGAAATTATCAAAATTCATGTTTAATAAGTTCGCAGTTCAAAACTTTGAAAGAATCACATGGTCTTTATAGAACACTAAGTTTTAATCCATGAAAAACTTTTCAAGAGTTCCAATGTAGTCTCTTTAGAAAAGTAACTGAAAGTGTTCATTGACTCTTAGTAAGATGGACTTTTATACTGATACAGATTTTTTTCAGTTATAATAATAGTCAGTTAATAATAAATAAGGAAACAGAAAAATTCTAAGCCTGAAATATCAGAAATCATTTTTCCCTTTTTCTACTAACAATCCTTTCTACTCTATACTCTCCTCCAAATCAAAACTTTCGTTGTATCTATATTATTATATCCCTTAGAGTTTTCAGTTTCAGCCCATCGTTAGGACATTATTGTTCTTTCAAATGACCATCCACATTCTGTAACATAACCCTAACCTAATTGATCTCTGTGACTTGAATCTTGAGGCTTTTTCCCATTTGTTTAAATACTCATTCCATTTGAATCTTATTTAGTTAGTAGGCATTGTTTTGAATCTGTAAGAAAATTCAAATATCTCTACATATACCGAGAACATAATTCTAATAACTAAGGGCTTTTATTATAGTATGACATCCACACTATTATGTTATTATTAGTTTAATGACACAGTTTAAATGAGGGTTTGTGCTAGCATTCTGTCACTGTGGTAAAATAAGTAAGGAAAACAGATTGAAGGGAGAAAGTCTTATTTGGCTTATGGTTCAAGAGGCTTTGGTTGAGGTTAGTTGGCTCCATTGTTTTGAGTTCATAGTTTGGCAGAGCATTGTGGCAGATAAGGCATTGTTGAATAACTTTCCTGACTTTGTTTCTGGGGAACCAAAAAGGGAGAAAGGACCCAGCAAGAAGACATGCTACTCAAAAGCATACCACCAGTGATTTGCTTCATTTAGTTGCAGCCTTCTAAGGGCAGTTTTCCCTGTAGCATTGCAACTCAAACCAGTACAGAGATCACACTTCCTTTTTTTTTAATTAGGTATTTATTTCATTTGCATTTCCAATGCTATCCCAAAAGTCCCCCACACGCTCCCCTACCCACTCCCCCACCCACCCACTCCCACTTCTTGGCCCTGGTGTTCCCCTGTACTGAGGCAGATAAAGTTTACACCACCAAAGGGCCTCTCTTTCCACTGATGGCTGACTAGGCCATCTTCTGATACATATGCAGTTAGAGACACGAGCTCCAGGGGGTACTGGTTATTTCATATTGTTGTTCCACCTATAGGGTTGCAGATCCCTTTAGCTCCTTGGGTACTTTCTCTAGCTCCTCCATTGGGGGCCCTGTGATCCATCCAATAGCTGACTGTGAGCATCCACTTCTGTGTTTGCTAGGTCCCGGCACAGTCTCACAAGAGACAGCTATATCAGGGTCCTTTCAGCAAAATCTTGCTAGTGTATGCAATGGTGTCAGCGTTTGGAAGCTGATTATGGGATGGATCCCCAGATACGGCAGTTTCTAGATGGTCCATCCTTTTGTCTCAGCTCCAAACTTTGTGTCTGTAACTGCTTCAATGGGTGTTTTGTTCCCAAGTCTAGGAAAGGGCAAAGTGTCCACACGTTGGTCTTCGCTCTTCTTGAGTTTCCTGTGTTTTGCAAATTGTATCTTATATCTTGGGTATTCTAAGTTTCTGGACTAATATCCACTTATCAGTGAGTACATATTGTGTGAGTTCTTTTGTGATTGGGTTACCTCATTCAGGATGATGCCCTCCAGGTCCATCCATTTGCCTAGGAATTTCATAAATTCATTCTTTTTAATAGCTGAGTAGTACTCCATTGTGTAAATGTACCACATTTTCTGTATCCATTCCTCTGTTGAGGGGCATCTGAGTTCTTTCCAGCTTCTGGCTATTATAAATAAGGCTGCTATGAACATAGTGGAGCATATGTCCTTCTTACTTCTTATACAATGCTATGTGTTTTCACAAAGGTGACATTATCCAAACTATACTGTATTATACAGCAGAACTTAATGCACCTAGATGTTCTGTGCATTTCATTCAATCAGTACACACATTTATCTTGGGCATTTCTATTGCCATAGGGATGTGTGTGTGTGTGTGTGTGTGTGTGTGTGTGTGTGTGTTTGTGTGAACTCTATCATTTATTTATATTTGATTATTTTATTTATTTACATTCCAAATGATTTCCCCTGCTTCCATGTCCCTGCTCCTAGTGTTCTTCATCCAATCCCCCCTCTCATTTGCCTTTGAGAGGATGCTTCCCAGTCTACCTACCCCACCAACCCTCCCACCCACCCACTCCTACCTCACCACCCCTAGCATCCCCTTTCCCTGGGGCATCAAGTCTCTATAGGATTAGGCATATACTCTCCCATTGAATCCAGACAAGTTTGTCCTCTACTACACTTGTGCCTAGGATCACAGACCAGTCTATGTATATTCTTTGTTTAGTTGCTGAGTCTCTAGGATCCACCCCACCCCCCCAGGGATGAGGATTAGTTAATAGTGTTGGTCTTCGTATGGGGTTGCTGTCCCTTTCAGCTCCTTCAATATTTCCTCTAACTCTGCCATAAGGGTCCTCAATCTTAGTCCAATGGTAGATTGTAAGTATCTGCATCTATTTCAGTCAGCTACTGGTAGAGCTTCTCAGACGACAGCCAAGCTAGGCTCCTGTCTGAAAGCACAGCATGGCATCAGTAATAGTGTCAGGACTTAGTGCCTGCCCATGGATGGATCCCAAGTGGGAACTGTCACTGGATGGCTTTTCCTTCAGTCTCTGCTCCATTTTTGTCTCTGCATTTCCTTTAGACAGGAATAATTCTGGGTCAAACATTTTGAAGGTAGGTAGGTGGCCCCATCTCTCCACTGGTGGTCCTGTCCATCTTGGAAATAGTTCACCTATATCACTCCTGGAGATGTTCTACCATACCACAAGGACACATGCTCCACTATATTCATAGATGCCTTATTTGTCATAGGCAGAAGCTAGAAACAACCCAGATGTCCCTCATCTGAAGAATGGATACAGAAAATATGGTTCATTTACTTACACAGTGGAATACTATTATTCAGCTATAAATATGAGGACATCATAAATTTTGCAGGCAAATGGATGGAACTAGATAATTCCATGCTAAGTGAGGTAACCTAGACCTCAAAGGACATACATGGTGTGTACTCACTGATAAGTGGATATTAGCCAAAACGTACAGATACCTGTGATACAACTCACAGACTGTATGAAGTTTCAGACTGTATGAAGTTTAACACAAAGGAAGGCCCAAGTGATAATGCTTCAATCCAACTTAGAAGGGGGAAGGGAGGGAGGGATTTGGGTGGGAGATTTGAAAGGGGGGGAAAGGGAGGCAGGATCTGGTATGGGGGAGACAGGAGAGTCCAGAAGGTCATAAGAATGAGTAAAATATGTAGCTGAGGAGGGTGGGGTCAGAAGTAAGGTCTAGATAGTATCAGAGACCTGAGATGTGTGAGGCTCCCTGGAAACAGTGAGGATGACCTTAGTTGAAATACTCAACAGTGGGGAAATGAACACTGAAGAGGCCCTAGGGGCTCTTTTGACAATGTCACACCTGTAGCACGTAGCAGACTGTCGCTTCAGACAGGCTTCTTTCATTGAACAATCTGTATTTAATCTTAAGATATTTCAATGTCTTCTGTGGCTTCTTTCTTCCCCTTTTTGAACTAAATAATATTTTACTATTTGGATGCTTAAGAGTGGATGTACCTGTGTGCCTTCTGAAAGACATGTGGTTGCTTCCAATGATTGTTAATTATGAATAAAGATGCTATAGATAACTTTGCATGTTTGTTTGCATTGAAGAAAATAGGTAAATATCTAGTAGTATAATTACTGGATCATATGGTAAAATTATGTTTACATGTATAGGAAACTAATAGAATGTAGCGTTAGTTCAAGACTTTCAGTTATTCTACATCCTAGCAAGGGTTATATAGCCAGTAATTCAGATCTTAGCCATCCTTATTGTAACACAGTGATTACTTGTCTTGTTTTACTGTGAAAGCCTTTAGTGACTTATATCAGTCACCTTATACAGACATGGATTAGGCATATCCTCTTCATGAGGTCCAGATAACAAACTAATTTTCAATTCTGCCAGTTTTCATCTTGGGAAACTAATGAATTTATTGGGTTTACTTACTGAGTATTGGTGAGTGGTTAACATCAGAAGTGTGTGTCTTCAAAAGCAGACACACTAGGAAATATATACTCTGCATGTGTAATGACTTTTCCATTGCTGCACAAGGGAAGCCCCACCTTCCTTGTCTTTCCTAGCTTTTATATTCTTAGCTCTTTCCAAAAAAATCATGAGACTACATTGATACCGTCAGAATTGCATACACCTGACTGGGAAAGGGGCTGCATACTCGCAATGAGGGTCCAGTAACACTCTTTAACACTTTCTTCTATGTAAAAATAACCACGGTCAATATATCTAGCCTAGTCATCTTATGTAAACAGAAAGTACTTAATTTATGAAGATGGTAACTGTTTTAGAGTAATTCTTTGAACATAATTTTAATAAAAGAAAGATGAAATGAAATTACATACTAAGATAATTGTAATGAATTAATATTTCCAAGGTAAATACTATTAAATTAAACTTATAAAAGAGACAAGACTCAATAGCACATGGAATAACTATTATAATCATTTTTAAAATTTTTGAATGTGTACATGTAGCAGACACAAAGATGCAGTGAGTACATAACAAAACATCATCAAATTGATGTTTATAACATCTGGCACAAGTCAGCTTTAAATACTGTTGAAACTATGATGTTGGAGCTATTATTAAAAGACTTTTAGACATAGAATCCTCACCAGCCTTTCCATGAATCAGCATTATCTGTTTTGTTTTGTTTTCACAAAATGTACACTGCTTATACTTCCACATGATGATGAAATACAAACATAGAAAATCACAGTGACAAACACAAATAACCCAACTATAAGCTTCATATTTTTTTATTTTATTCCTCTACACTAATTCCTATTTACTGGTGTATCTAAGAAAGCTGATGACATTGTCTTTCTTTTACTTTTTTATTATTTTCTTTATTTAGGTTTCAAATGTTATCCCTTTTCCTGGTTTCTCTTCCAAAAACACCCTATCCCTTCCCCCCTCCTCCTGCTCACCAACCCATCCACTCCTGCTTCCTTGTCCTGGCAGTCCTCTACACTGGAGCACCAAGTCTTCATAGGACCAAGAGCCTCCCCTCCCACTGATGATCAACAAGGCCATCTTCTGCTACATATACAGCTGGAGCCATGGGTCCATCCATGTGTACTCTTTGGTTGGTGGTTTAGTCCCTGGGAGCTCTGGGGTTACTGGTTGGTTCATATTGTTTGTTCCTCCTCTAGGGCTACAAATCCCTTCAGCTCTTGAGCCCTTTCTCTAGCTCATCCACTGGGGACCCTGTGCTCAGTCCACTTGTTGGCTGAGAGCATCCACTTCTGTATTTGTCAGGCACTGGCAGAACCTCTCAAGAGAGAGTTATTTCAGGACCCTGTCTCAGAAGATGGAAAGACCTCCCATGCTCATGGATTGGCACGATAAATATAGTACAAATGGCCATCTTGCTGAAAGCAATCTATAGATTCAATGCAATCCCCATCAAAATTTCAACTCAATTCTTCATAGAGTTAGAAAGAGCAATTTTCAAATTCATCTGTAATAACAAAAAGCCCAGAAAACTCAAAACTATTCTCAACAAAAAAAAAAGAACTTCTGGCTGAATCACCATCCCTGATCTCAAGCTGTACTCAGAGCACTTGTGATAAAAACTGCATGGTATTGGTGCAGTAACTGGCAGTTAGATCAATGGAATAGAATTGAAGACCCAGAAATGTACCCACATCCTATGGGCACTTGATCTTTGACAAAGGAGCTACAGCCACTCAGTGAAAAAAAGACAGCATTTTCAACAAATGGTGCTGGTTCAACTGGTAGTCAACATGTAGAATAATGCAAATTGGTCCATTCTTTTCTCCCTGTACAAAGCTCAAGTCCAAGTGGATCAAGGATCTCCACATAAAACCAGATACACTGAAACTAATAGAAAAGAAAGTGGGGAAGGACCTCAATCACATGGGCACAGGGGAAAATTTCCTGAACAGAACACTAATACTTTATACTCTAATATCAAGAATTCAAAATGGTACCTTATAAACTTTCAAAGCTTCTATAAGGCAAAGTAAACTATCTAAAATCACAATCAACAGATTGCAAAAAGATCTTTACTAGCTGGGCGTGGTGGCACTCACACACCTTTAATCCCAGCACTCCCACAAGGAGGCAGAGGCAGCTGGATTTCTGAGTTCAAGGCCAGCCTTGTCTACAAAGTGAGTTCCAGTACAGCCAGGGCTATACAGAAAAACCCTGTCTAGAAAAATAAAATTGAAAACAAACAAACAAACAAACAACAACAACAACAACAACAAAACCTTTACTAACCCTACATCTGATAGAAGGCTAATATCCAATATTTACAAAGAACTCAAAATGTTAGCCTTCAGAGAACCAAATAACCACATTTTTTAAAAGGGGTAGGGAGCTAAACAAAGAATTCTCAACTGAGGAGCACCGAATGGCAGAGAAGTACCTAAAGAAGTATTCAACATCCTTAGTCATCAGGGCAATGCAAAGTGTCACACCAAAGTGTGGATGTTTCAGTCCTACTTAAGAGAGAATAAAATAATCATGGGAGGTAGAGGGATGAAGGAACCTGGGAGGGAGAGGGAGGAAGAGGGAAAAATGGTGACAGGATCAGGTGTGGGAGGAGGCAAGGGAGAAGTACAGAGGGTCAGGAAATTGAACAGATGTGTGTAGCAGTCAGGGATAGGGAACTGGGGAAAGCCATTAGAAAGTCCCAGATGCCAGGAAAGCAAGAGGCTCCCAGGATCCAATGGGGATAGCATTAGCCGAAATACCCAACAGTGGGGAGAACTTGCAGAGACCACATAAACAGGTTTGGTACAGCCCGCATTTGAGGGATAGGGCCATCTACCCATCTCAAATATATAACCCAAAATTGCTCCTGTTCAAAGGAAATGCAGGGACAAAGTGTAGAGCACAGACTGAAGTAAAGGCCATTCAGAGATTGTCCCAACTAGGGATACATCCCATCTGCAGACGCAAAACTCAGACATGATTGCTTATGCCAAGAAGCACTTGCTGGCAGGAGCCTGGTATGGCTGTTCCCTGAAACTTCCTGCCAAAGCCTGACAAGTACAGATGTGGATGTTTGCAGACAACTATCGGACTGAGACTGGGGACCCCAGTGGAGGAGTTATGTGATGGACTGAAGGGGCTGAAGGGGTTTACAACCCCAGAGGAAGAACAACAATATCAACCAACTGTACCCCAGCCCTTCAGTCCCAGGGACTAAACTACCAATTAAAGACTACACACTGGGGGGAACTATGGCTCTAGTAGTTTATGTAGTAGATGATTACTTTATCTGGCATCAATGGGATTGGAGGCCCTTTGCCCTGTGGAAACCAGATGTCCCCAGGGGAATGCTAGGGAGGTGAGGTAGGAGTGGGTTTGTATGAGAGCTCCCTCGTAGAAGCAGGAGGAGGGGAGAGAGGATAGGGGGTTTATAGTGGGGGAATCTGGTAAGGTAGATAACATTTGAAATGTAAATAAATAAAATAACCAATTAAGAAATAAAAATAAGCTGGGCGTGGTGGCACACACCTTTAATCCCAGCACTCGGGAGGCAGAGGCAGACAGATTTCTGAGGGCAAGGCCAGCCTGGTCTACAAAGTGAGTTCCAGAACAGCCAGAGCTATACAGAGAAACCCTGTCTTGAAAACAAACCTAAATAAATAAATAAATAAATAAATAAATAAATAAATAAATAAATAAATAAATAAAAAATAGAGGAATGTACCTGATTGCTGTGGTGCTTGTCTCCTATCTTTACTGAGAAATGTAATAAGGATTGACAGATTGTAAATTAGGAAAAAAAATGAGGGTTAAAAGAAATATGAAAGTTTATTCTAACCGGTAGCTTAAATCCTCAGTAACATAGTCATTACAAGTTTACTGACAAGCAGCTGAAAGAGTCAGATGCAGATATTTACAGCCAACTAATGGACAGAAGCTGCTGATCCCTGTTGAATTGGGGGAAAGCTGAAAGAAGCTGAGGAGGATGGCAACCCTGTAGGAGGACCAGCAATCTCAATTAACCTGGACCCCCAAGATCTCTCAAACACTGGACCACCAACCAGGCAGCGTACAGCAGCTGATATAAGGCCCCCAACACATATACAGCAGAGGACTGCTGGTTCTGAGTTCAGTCTAAGAAGATGCACCTAACTTTCAAGAGACTGGAGACCCCAGGAAGTTTAGAAGTCAGGCTGGTTGGGAGGGTGGGGAGTGGAGACATCCCTGTGGAGATAGGGGATAGGGAGAAGGTATGGGATGTGGAACAGTTGGAGGGTGGACAGGGAGCAGGGGAGGGATAAAATATGGAATGTAAATAAAGATAAAAAAATGTTTACTGATTTCTTCAGTGTGTGTGTGTGTGTGTGTGTGTGTGTGTGTGTGTTTATGACTAGTTAATGTTAATGTTTGGTCACCTATCTAATATATTGTTAGTGTCATCTCTGAAGATTTGCTTTCATTGAAAAATTATGTATATTTAACTTGAATAACAGAAAGAATTCTATTTAATTTATTTTAACATGGTAGCTTTAAAATTACATAATATAAGAACTACTATAAACCTATAGTAACCAAGCAAGTGTGGTGATCATGAAAGAATAATTGATCAATGGAATAGAATTGAGTCCAGAACTTAAGCCATAGAAATTTAACTAAATAATTTTATATTAGTCAGGGTTATCCAAAGGAATAGAAATGGTACCATGATTAAATATTTAAGGGGGATATATTAGGGTGACTTACAATCCACTCTATAGTCCATAGTCCAACAATGACTGTCTCCTTAAGGTAAGGCCAAGTATCCAGTAATTGTTCAGACTGAAGCTAGATGTCTCAACAGTCCCATCTGATGCTGGCATTCAAGAGACCTGCTAGACTTTAGTCTATGTTGGAATTACTTAGCATTAGGATCTAATATTAGTAAAGGTCTGCCTCAATAGCAGGAAAGATGAACCTTCTCATGAGAGTGAGGGAAGCAGGAAAAAAAGCAAAAGCTTCCTTCTTGCTGGTCCTTTTATGTGGCTGTCACCACAAGTTGTAGCCCAAAGGTACTATTTAAGGTTGTAGCTTTCAATAATCCAATCAAATAAATCTTTCAGAGGTGTGCCCAACTCTGTGAGTTAAGTTTCACATCTCACATTTCACAACTACATGTATGCCCACACAGGTACAACAAGATAGGGTTTGTAGCAAAGTTCAAGGAATTCCAGGAAGCACTATGAAAGCCAGAAGCTGATTTGTATACAGACTCTTTGTCAGAAGATAGATCGTGACATCTGTTAGAGAGATGTTCTTTCAGATGCTGCTGTAGAACCAAGCCTTGGGGGCAGAGTTCAGTTAACTGTGTGTGGTCAGGACTGTGGAGGTCATAGACATGAAGTGCAGGATGGGGTGCAGACAGATGATGATTCAAGGCCGTATCATTAGTAGGAACTTAGCTAAACTGAAGCTCCTGGGACAGTCAGTAGTTCTCTGCCTATCAGTCCTGTGAAACACACTCCTGGTGGTCGGACTACAGGATAGCAGGGCCATCACCATAAGAGTGGTAGGTATCCTGCTATTTATAGGTATAGGTGAAGTTGTTGCACTCTCTCTGTAATGTTGACTGATAGGTTCTGGGTCATTGTTTTCTTGGTATAATTTTAAAATATCCATGCACTTATGTGGGTCCAACTGATTTAGATAATCGTGTATACTTATATTGTTCTGCTTTTAGGAGTAAGTTATTTGTCACTCTGGGCCTGTGAATGATACTGGGCTGATGGTGTTGCTATGTACATGACAGGGTACTAAGTCATCCTGCCTCTGAATCTGTGCTGGTAAAACGGAGTGTCCCAGGAAGTAGAGTCTGACAAATCACTACTCTGAATAAAGTAGGGCACAGCTTTGTCTAAACAATCCTGTGCTCAAGTCTGCATTACAACCTCTTCTTAATAAATTCCAACTCTGATGCACATTGCTTATCCTGAAAGTCTTTCTGTGACGAAAGCAAGAATCCCTGCTCTACACATCTTTAAAGAGAATTCTTCAGGCTGGTTTTTGAAGCAGCAGCAGCTTGGAGATTTGTCCTCTATCAAGGACCCACTGCAGCTGACATGATGAACAGTAGACAACAATCAGGGTATTTCTAAGGAGAAAAACCTGTAGAACTGATTACTATGGTGATCATCTTATATTGATATAGTGTGAGAATAAGATAAATGCTATGCCTCAGCATGAAATCCTTGCCCTGTAAAAGGAATTTTTAGTGTTCTCTTTGAAATGATAATGTTCCTGGCTGCTTATGCAAGGTCTAGTTACTTCAGGTAAGAAGAAAATACTCGGGAATTGGTGACTGCATTTTGCTAAGAGTTACATAATTCCAGATCTATACTAGAATTGCATTTATCTCTAAAGTGGTGTGATTTAGAATTCTTTCATTTAACTCACCATCATGAGCCTGTCACTACACCATTAGATTCACACTGAAAGGAATGCTACCATTCAATATGAGCATCTGAAAGTCTAAATAGGAATGTTACATGCATTGTAAATATTATAAGAACTGTACTATCAGTTATCTAGGAAATTCTCATTCATTTTCCCATTAAGCAAACAGTTCTTAACTGCCTTTGTATGTAAGAAGTTATGAAATGCTGAGCATGTTTTAAAAGAATCTCCAGACAAAGTTTTTAATAAATGATGCAAATTATCCAATGATTGCTTACTGTGCATATGCATAAATGTGTGTATGTGTACATGTGTTCATGTGTGTATGTATGTGTGAGTGTGTGTGTGTGTGTGTGTATGTGTGTATGTGAGCTTGTGTGTGTTGAAGAGTAGATGAGACTAATTATACTGTTCAGGTTGTATGGCCAAGTGTTTCAAGACACAGATTAAACACACACTTTAGAGCTACTGATTGTGTAATGAAGAAAAATTTATTTTCTATAGAGAAATTCTAGCTTGTATATCAGTGAGGAATGAGAAATTACCAGAATCAGTACATCTGGGCAACAGGCAGGGGTAACCAGAAAAACAACAACAACAACAAAACTGTTAAATATTTAAGGATGCCAGTGAGAAATTACTTGGGTAGACTTCTTGCATTACATATTGAAGTAGAAATACATGAATCCTAGAGTCCTAGCCATCACTTTATACAAAGCAGCTACAGAACTGCTATATTAAGGACATATGAAGCAATAGAGCTCCTACCCCTCTTCCCCTTATTTTCACTTTCATTTCCTAATCCTTTGGCAAGATTTACACACCCTCTTTCCCCACCAATTCCCATAGAAGCCCCAGGTAAATGTTTAACCTGGTAACACCCATATAATATTTGGGCAAAGCATAACACCTGATGACCTTTGTAGCATCCCCACTTAGGCTTCACCTACTTCCTCTAACATAATGTATGAAAAGCATACCGAGGTTTTGCTTGCAGGAAAAGTTGAATCAGATCTACAGGACTTAGCTAGAGGGAGACAAAGTTTCTTGCTATGCTCTATAAGATAAATGAAACAGAAGACATCTCCTCAGCTTCCTTTGTCGCTCATCATTTCTCGTGCTGTGAAGGTTCTTTGAATTCGTTTTAAGTACAAGAAGGAGGAGGAGGAAGAAGAAGGGGGAGGAGGAGGAGATGAGGAGGAGAAAAAGAAGAACAGATTCTGTAGACTAGAGACAGCTTTGATTCATGTCTAGCTATTAAATTCTTTATTCAAATTGTAAAATAAAAAAGAGATTGCCCAGGGATTCTAACAAAGTTGTTGATTTTAAGAAATCATAGCCAAATTTTCACCGTGATAATGTTCTGTCATTATATTTTAAAAGAATTCCTGTCTTGCTCACTTGAATATTGAAATGTTACGGTAGGTATCTAGGATTTACTCTATTATAAACAGATAAGTGTTACATGTGGAGTCAAGTTGATTTTTATAAAAAAGAAATCATCACTTTCTTCCTACTCATAAAATACGTCTGACTATCAAATGTGTGGTAGTGTCTATTTTAAGCAATTTCCCACTTCTTTTTGGATACAAACTTATAGCTATGTAATTGAAGTCAATTTTATTTATGTGGAAATAGCATTAAGTCTCATAACGTATAGGCCAATCTCACAAAACTGCTACAGAATTGTGAATCACAAATCAACCTGCCACATATGCTTTTGGGTATCACATCTCACAAAGCATAGAGAAGTAGTTTACTTATAAGGTTGCTCATTCAAATGATATAACTGAGTAACAGACAGATGTAAGACACAGGGAGAGAGTTTGAACTTTCATATCCTCTACAGGTATCCCACCTTTAAGAAATCTACCATATTATCCCCAAACTCTGTTATCCTTTGGGTTCTCATGCACATTTTATCATGTAATCATAATTAAGATACTAGCCATCACTGATTAAGTAAATATTAGTCTTCCTAATACTAGAGGAGACAATGGTTTGGGACTGTCTGGCTCTCCTACAGTCATTTGGCACTCCTGGCACCTTGTGGTTTCCTAGTGGCTTACTGAAAGTGTTACTATCCACACAAACTCAGATATGGCTGAAAGGGCTTGTTATGAATAACAAAATTTGTATCTTTCTCTACTGTCTTTTATTACTTAGAAAATTCTAAGTGGTAGAGTAGTTCAGCACTAGGAATCACAGCAACAGTCAACACAAATTCCTATAAACAAAAGTATCACAATCATGAACCGTAAACTGTTGAAAGCAATTGGTGGGCATATAAGGATATTTCATTATTTCCATTACTGTTCTCTATGCTTTAAATGTTTAATTATAAAAGTTTTAAAAATAAGTTCCCATAATCACAGGCAAAGTAAGCAAAGGGCAGAGAAGTCACTTACAATATGAGAGACTGAAACTATTTGAATTATCGTTATAAAGTGTGGATAAACAATGACAGATTAACTCAAAGCCTTGATGATAGAGCTGTGGTAAGAGATTGAGATACTTGCAGTTGAAGATGTGAAGACACAGGATAGGAGAGAATTCTAAAGTGTAAAGCTCACCATCATTATTGTCAAGATTAACAAAATGATCTGAAAAGGATGGTGGAAATTTCCTATCCCAGGTATTTCTTTTATTTTGGGCTTAAAGTAAGACACAGAAGCATATAAAATGTCCTTGAGTTTTCTGCCTTTTCACCAACTAGCAATTTCTCACTCCACCTAAATTTGTCCTAAATGTTCATTCTACTAGGGCAAATTCAGTCCACAATCTCAAGCCTTACACTTGGAGGCAGAAGGCAGGAGGTGATTGTTATTTTAAGCAGGATGTCTGTGAAACATTCACTTCTGCTCAGTGTTGCAATGAGTAGTTCCAGATTTGCTGCCATCTTGTTTCTAATGTTCTTCCAACGCCAAGCGGGGTGAGCTTTGACAATATATTCTGATTATACAGTCATAAGTACTGTGTATGTAGAATGCTATTCAGAATGACTACCTAGGCCAGGCAGCTAGGGCTCATTGTGTGACCCTGATAAAATGTCTATAGGAGTTTGGATGGGCATTTTTGTGCTACCTGATTTAGTCATGGAAGGAAAGTTGCTTTTTTTTTTTTTTTCCCAACAGAACAGGGAACTATCTTGACTGTGATTCTGAATCATAGGTCCAACTACCCCATTCCACAGAATACTAGGAAATTTTACTATTTGTGCATGAAAAGTGGTTAGAATGAAAGGTTAGGTTTTTTTTCCTGTCACAAAATAAAAAAAAAAAAAATAAGAAAGTGCTTTATGTGATTGCCAAATCAGAAAACGGTCAATCAGCAGACAGTAATAGAGATGTTTTTCATCTCCAGTATCAGCAGGATGCTAACAGGAGAGTTAAGATGAAAAGGGAAAAATACATTGATTTGTTGACAGAGGCCTAGCATCTGTCAGAGTAAAACATGGCTCTCATGCACTTAATCAATGTCAGTTCCCAAGCTCAATTGCTTTGCAACCCAGCTGAAAAGAAATCAAGGGGAACAGCTTCATAAGCAAGAAGCATGGTAAGTATGGTTTACTGAAGTGTGACTTTAAGATTGAGCATCATAGTATGATGTGTGACCCCAGCTACAAGTGCTTAGCTCTTTAAAAGAAGGCAGTGTTTACTAATTGTTTCTTTCCATTTTTGTGTTCTTGAGGTAAAAACTCCATTTTGTGCTCCATATATAAGTTTTAAGCATCCTTTGTCTATGGCTAGACATTGCCATAACACTTCTCAAAGTAGGTAAGCACACACACACACACACACACACACACACACACACACACACACACTGGGGATTACCATAAAGGCTATAGTGTAGTTTGAGTGTATCTGATTTCACAGAACAGGTAGTGACAAACTTCATTACTAACTGTAAGTACTCAGGGTGAAACAACCTAACTATACTATTCCATGCCTAGAAAGATTTATTGGTATTCTAACTCTCTTGGGAGTCAGAAAAATATCAAAACGGTGAGAAAACAACTGAATTATTTATGACAGTCAACAGGACAATTGTCTTTGAGTGATTCAGAATGTTCAAACAGACCAGGAGCTATGCCCTTGCCTAAGTTGGTTGATATATTGGGGCTGATTCAGAGAGATTCCTGAAAAACAGGAGCCTACCTTTAGGTTTCTGTTTATCTGGACAAAGTCCTTATATAGAGAGCATTGTTATCAGCACTTCCATTGTTGGGGTTGTTGTGGACTTAAAACTGATCCATTCAGGTTTCTCTCATGTAAGATTTCCTTTACTAACTGGCACCTTTACCCTTACTGAAACTCATCAAATATAGTGACTTTCAATACCTCTGTCCCCAAACAAGGAGCTGCATTATATTGCCTATGGTATGAGGTTTTGTGTCACATGAGTTTTCTAGTGACCAGTAGGGAAAACATGCTGAGGGAGTAAATGTCAGCGACAGGATGCATTGGAAACATTCTAGCTTCTTATTATCCTTCAGCTATGACAGCCTTCAGAGTTATTATTCTCCTCACATACTGTCTCTTCTAAGGTGCTCAGTGAAGAACCACAGCTGGGGTTCATAATTCCTTCAGTCTTTCACATCAACAAGACTAGTAAGTGAGGGCAACAGGAAGGTTTATAAAATACCTGGGGTAAACAAAGCCATGAAAAGGCTTCTCATTTATTTTAAGAAATTAAGGCCCCCCCAAATGTCATCTGCTATCATGTATGTTAGTAAGAAGGACACCTAAAGTGTGTGGTAGTCCTTTCTGAACTGGTAGAGAGAATCCTATTTTTTTCTCAGATGTCCATTCTTTTCTTTTCTTAAATTTTATTTAATTCAGCTCTTTTGTTAAGTGTGTCTTTTCTATGGAAAGAAATATAAGAACAGCTACATTTAGAACAAGGCTTAGATGTGTTATTACAGGCTGTGAAGGTCTTGTAAACCTTCATCACAACTAAAATACCAGGGTGACTAAACTCTCAGTTCACTAAACAAGCCTGAAGTCTAGAAAAGAAAGCTCCACATGTCTGTCACAGTAAACAAAGAACAATGAGCATTGAAATTAACATATTGCCTAGGTCCAAGGGGACTATGAAAGTAACATGTATAGATAATTCTTTCTATTCAATGCACTTGCACAAATGACATATAGACATGCATACATGAAAACTCACGTATATGTACATACATAATCAGACATATATGCACACATCATATATGTATATGTACATGCACACAGATATATATACACATATGCATGCATACGTACATATATACACATACAGAGAGAAATCACTTTTTTATAGGATGGTTATCTAATTCTAATTGAGAAAGTATGGTCTAAGTAAACAGACTTTGAAGACACTCTTAGGAGCTAGGCCCTCGAGTGCTTTATTAAAATCACCTTATACAGTATTCATATCAATTTGGTCCTAGGTCTTTTGTACTTTTACTTAAGGAAGTTAAAGAAATACTTCTGAATGTTCCCAGTTGAATGTAATTATTTTGGTTTGCATATAAAAGCAATGAATGAGCAGCTGTGGAGGAAGAATCAGTGTGGAGCCCTCCCAGAAATCACAGGGCCATTATTAAAAAAAAATTATAAGAAATCACATTTGCCGATTTGTATCTCTTTGATCTTCCTTTGTTGTATTATTGCTCTAGCTAGAACTTCAAGTACTTTACTAAAGACAGTGGGCATCCTTGTCTATATGTGAATATGCACGTATGTCTACATGTATGCATGTTTGTGTATATATATTTGTTTATGTATGTGCATATGTGTGCTTGTGTGTATGCATGCCCATATGTGGTTTGTGCAAGTGTATTGAATAGAAAGAACTATCTATACATGTTATTTTCATAGCCCCCTTGGTCCTGGGCAATATGTTAATCTCAGTGCTCAAAGTTCTTTGTTGACTGTGACAGGCATGTGGATGTTTCTTTTCCAGGCTGCAGTACCTGATTTCAGTGGGATTGCTTCAAGTACTGCTCCATTTGATTTGATATTGGCTGTTGGTTTGCTGTAAATTGCTTTATTATGTTTAGGTATGGGCCTTGAATTACTGAATGGGCTTTGAATTCCTGATCTCTCCAATACTTTTAACATGAAGGGGTGTTGTATTTTGTCAAATACTTTTTCAGCATCTAAGGAGATGATCATGTGATTTTTTGAGTCTGTTTATATAGTGGATTATGTTAATGGATTTTCATATATTGAACTGACCTTGCATCCCTAAGATGAAGCCTACTTGATCATGGTGAATGATAGTTTTGATGCATTCTTAGATTCGGTTTGCAAGAATTTTACTGAGTATTTTTGCATCAATATTCTTATGTGAAATTGGTTTGAAGTTCTCTTTTTTGGCTGGGTCTTTGTGTGGTTTATGTATCATAGTAATTGTGACTTCATAGAATGAGTTAGGTAGCATTCGTTCTCTTTCTATTTTATTGAATAGTTTGAAGAATATTGGAATTAGGTTGAGGAAAAGGAGTTCCAGTAACAGCTCCAGATTGAGCTGTAGCTCAGGGGTAGGCTGCAAAGCTGGACACTATTACCTATGCTACGGTGGGCTTACAAACAGGGACCTATCATGACTGCCCTCCAAAAGGCCCAACAAGCAGCTCAAAGAGTAAGATGCAGATACTTACAACCAATCAGTGGACTGAAGCTGTTAACCCATGTGGTTGAATTAGGGAAAAGCTGGAAGAAGCTGAGAAGCAGAGCAACCCTAGAGGAAGATCAGCAATCTCAACTAAACTGGACCCCTGGAATCTCTCAGTGAGCTACCAACCAGGCAGCGTACAGCACCTGATATGAGACCCTCAACACATACAGCAGAGGACTGCAGGGTCTGGACTAAGCCAGAGATAATACACCTAACCCTAGAGAGACGTGGGGCCCCAGTTAATGGAGAGGTCTGGTGGGGTAGAGGGGACATCCTCTTGGAGACTGGGTGGGGAGAAGGCATGGGATGTGGAACAGTCGGAGGGTGGACCAGGAGGGGAATAAAGTCTGGACTGTAAAAATGATTAAATAATAATAAAAAAGAATAAGAAAAAAAAAGGAAAGAAAGAAAGAAAGAAAGAAAGAAAGAAAGAAAGAAAGAAAGAAAGAAAGAAAGAAAGAAAGAAAGGTTTGCTGAGTCTTACCAAATGTGTTATTAAGAAAGAAGTCTTCCCTATTTTTAGTTATTTAGTCATCTTTTATGCAAAGCATTTGGGATATAATTTCAGGTCTGTTGAGCAACAGAAAGGAATAAATCATCATAGTCTAGTAATCCTGAATGCATGGGAATGCTAAATAAGTAAAAACTGGTGGGTGTCGGGTGATGAAAGTAAGTGCTAGGACAGATGCTGCTCTGCTTTAGACATGAACATTCACCAGCAGGGGGCAGATGTCAGAAAGTTCCGGTGCAGAGATTTAGTTATCATCTAGCTATTCTTTGTGTTTAATTACAGCCAATCGTGTTTGGATTAGAAAGGTAAAGTGTGTGGAGCAACAGCTGAAAACATTTGTGTCCCTACTCTCGGTGCCCTTCTGTGCTTATCTTTTACTTTGAAATTCTTCTAATAATCTTTTACATTCATCACTGGACATTATATAACCTCAGTATATGGTTTAATTCGTAATCACTCTGTAACAAAATTAGAATTCTTAATGATTTTTTAAATAAATATTGGATTTCCAAATCTGTTTAAACTCAAATGTAACTTCACTGATGAAGGACTGATTTTATCAGGAGCCAGTTTGAAGACAGTAAAGAAAATGTATTAAACCTACTATTGCTCTCATATATAAGATAAATATATATTTGGTAAGATATATATATTATATATATATATATATATATATATATATATATATATATAATGTGTGTGTGTAATACTTAAAATACATTATATTTCTGGATGTACTGTATAACAATTCACTCAAAAATCAAGTATATTATGTCTCCCCAAAACCAGAAAACTACATGCTGCATTTTTTCCTTGTTATGTAGAGCTATATAGGAACAATGTATCTCACTGAATCACTCCTAGAATTACAGGAATAGAATGAGAAGTTTGAATCATCCAAGGCTTTTGCCAGTCATCTGTCACTCTAGAACTAATCTGTAAGCTTCATTTAGCAACTACTCTAGACTCCATGAAGGACTTATTCCATGTCAGTTATGTACAATTTCTATTTCCAAAGACTGTGGAAAAACCTTACTGTAAAGAATAGTGTGTGCATCTACCTTATTATTGTCAGTAGTATAGTAATGAAAAATTACATACTTGATGACTTAAAATACTATAAGATACCTCACAGATTAAAGATCAGAGTTTACAGTTATGGTGTATTCTTAGGGGCAGGCTCTGTCATAAGGCCTCTTTCAGATTATAGAGTCTCTGGGTGTTCATATGTGGATGTTGTAGTTCTTCCAATAATTTTCCATGTGAGCCTCTGCCTTTCTCCACATTTTCCTTGTGAGTTCTATAAGGACATTTGGATTGAGCCATCACTAAGATAAAACAGACTGATCTCGTCTTTTCAAGATGAAACTTAGCTAAATTATGTCTTTTTATACCATGTAAGGAACCATTTACAAGCTCTGGAAATTAAGGAATGAATAAATATTTTTCAGCCATCAATAAATCAAGTGTTTACCATTTCTTCATCCTAAATCAAAGGATATGGTTAGACCCTCAGAGATGAGACATGGTGTAGCAAAACTATGTTTCCATATTACTCAGCAAAGCAGCCACATGTATTAACTTGGCATCTAGTGTCAGTGTTTCTTCAGCTTGTCTGAATGTTGTTTACCAGCCAACAAAGAGCTACAATGTAGTTAGTGCCTTCTGTGAAGCAAACACATACTAGATTGTTATTACTGAAAGTCTCTCAAACATACAGTTTCAATAAATGAATGAATACATGACCATTCCATTCTGCAGATTTTTCTTAGGGAAACAACAAGTATTTTTGAAAAATTTTACACTAGGGTTTGGAATTATAATTCTGTTAAATTGATTTGCATTTACATAAACATATTTGTTTGTATTTTGGTGATGCAGTTTATCAAAAGTTATTTTACATATGACTTATAATGTAAGAAATGATATGCTCCTCCTTTTTTTATTTTCCTGTTTTGGTTTTCTATCAGGAAATTTCTTAATTTCTTAAGGCAAAGACAGCCTGTGATATAAAGTAAAAATACCTGTCCACTTCCACGTGGACAGTATTCTAAAGCTTAAAGAATGTGGTTTCTGATAAATATAGTGTCTATATGTTTTCTGCCTAGGTTCTTCCGTGATAGCTTTCATAGTGTGAGAATGTGAAATGTAGAATGCTGGTTAAGAATAGTCTTCCTCAGCTATGAGTCATGAAGGCAAGATGTATCATGTAGCAACATGAATGCTGTAAGGCCATCTCTGATATGACTACTATGCCTTTGATGTGTTGAGAGCATAACATGAAGGTCCTTGTGGTTTCAGATTTTCATAGAAAATTCTAAGCAATTGTCTTTCCAATGGGAAAGATGGAAAAATCTGTTCTTCCATCCAGAAAGCTGAGAACTGAAAGTGATTAAGAGCCTGGTAATCTGTGTAATCAGATGGGCAAAGCCATATCAAGCTCCTACAACCAGGATTGTAGGTTGCTAGTAATCTGAATAACCATTATACCCAGAGGCACCCCAAAGCTCCCACAACAAGGACCAGAGGTGATTAGTAGGCCAAATGACTCCTACGCTATGTGACAGAGACCAGACCAGACCCTTAGGTCCTTAATGTCCTTAAGTTACTATAGGTAGCATTTCTCTAGAACACATCTTGGAAGGAATGCTGTGTACCTTGAGTTGAATTTCAATATACTTACACTTCCTTTTTCAATGGAGATTGTATTACACCAGGAAACATTTTGTTTTGTTTTGTTTTCAAGTTATACTGGGTTTAAATACATTGGGAATACACCACCTCTTATTAGATCTCCAAAGTGTAATCTAAGTTGACAAAGACAATCTTCACCTGGCTTTTATTCTTATCTCTTTGTGGGGTTTGCTTTACTGTATGACACCTTCAGGAACCTTCTCAGTGGTGAAACACTGTTATCTAAGTAATTTGGGGAAGAAGGGTTTTCTTGACTTATGCTTCCATATTATTTTTATCACTGAAGAAAATCGGGACATAAACTCAGGCAGGACAGGGACTTAGAGGCAGAAAGAAGCTAATGCAGAGACTGCAGAGAGAGACTTGCTCCCTCTGACTTGCTCGCCCTCCTTTCCTAAAGACCTTAGGACTACTAAACCAAGGGTGGTACCACTCACAATGGTCTGGAAACTCCCTCATCAGCCACTAATTAGGAAAATGCCCTATAGGCTTGTTTATAGACTGATCTTATGGACAGATTTTATTAATTGAGGTCTCCATTCCTCAAATGACTTTAGCTTGTGTCAAGTTGACATTAAACTATCCAGCACAAGGGGTGAGCACTTCTTTCTGACTTAATTTGAGGATATCTTCACAGGGGACATTCATATCAGGTAGGATAAAGCTGATCAAACTCCATGGCTGGCAGGTCCCTTAGGAAAAAAATACTACTAATATTTTGCTTAATAAACAGATTATATATATATATATTTTTTTTTTCTGTCCATACATTAGTGCTAGTCTACACTTTGGTTAGAGAAGCTGAAATTTGTAGTAGTTAATGTTCATGGAAGTGATTGATGGGAATGACAAAATGCTGGGTGCTAAGAATAAGTAACTGTTGAGTGTTTAGCCCTAAATAAGGCATCTGTTTAACCCCCTCCACAACTCAGAGAAATTAACGGTTGAGGGGTAACACCATGCAAAATGTTAGATAAAAGCTATAGAAAGCCACAAAGTAATGCGGGATGTTTCTTTTTAGGAAGGGCATAGCCATTGTATTTATGAACTCAGAGTAGCTTTGACTATCTGCATAAGACCTGCATAAGTTTGGATCTGTCAACATCTCCTCATGAAGTTAAGAAGGACTCATAAGGTACTATACTTCCATGTGGATTTATAAGTAGTTAATAGTTGCTAGGGAGTGGACGTTCATGAGGCTCCACTCTTTCTCTGAGGATCTATTGACAGTTAATTGTTGCTAGGAGGTAAATGATTTCTTCAGTAGTATAGATCTTATTAAGATGCCTAGGCTGGAAACAACCCTTGCTCTTGTGAGGAAAAGCAGAAAACAAGAAAATAGAAGAGGGGCTAGTTAGGAAGCAGAAGTTAATCAGTTGGACAAGAAAGAGGTTAAATAAAGGTAATATACTAAGATACATTGCATACCTGTATTAATGGACCATAATGAACCCATTATTGTTCACAATTAATATATGATACTAGAATCTTTTCAGTATTATAGATTCAGTTGGTGATGAGTTGGTTTGGTCTCACTGAGTCATTCTATTTCTTTTTTTCTTTAAAACATTTTCCCCTTTTATTGAAAATAGTTTTTTTTTTCTCACATATATGACAATTATGGCTTCTCCTATACTATACTACTCCTACCAGTTCTTCTCAAACTTCCCTTCCATCTTCCCATCCAGATCCATCTACTTTCTATCTCTCATAAGAAAGCAAACAGGCTTTAAAAGTAATAGAACAGAATAAGAATGAATGGAATAGAATAGAATAGAATAGAATAGAATAGAATAGAATAGAATAGAATAGAATAGAATAGAATACTTATATATGGGAATTGGACAAAATAAACAAAAAGTAAAGAACCCAATAAAAGGAACACTAGAAACCGCTACCCACTCTTTCAGACACTTGGAAATCCCCTAAAAATACTAAACTGGAAGCCATATTATATATGCAAAGGACCTATAGGGTTTAAAAAAAGAAAAGAAAAAATATAAGTAAAGCAAAATAAAGACCAAATACAAAACAAATACAATACAATACAATACAATACAATACAATACAATACAATACAATACAATACAATACAATACAATACAATACAATACAATACAGTGAGGTCTAGACACAACATTTTGAGACATGGAACCTCAAAAGATGCCATTGAGATTTATTTCTGTTGGCCATCTACTTCTGGGCATGCAGCCTACATTGAAGAGTAATTTGTTTTCCCAATGATATTCCTTTGAATGAAACTGCATTTTCATTTACAAATAACTATCAGTTGGTGATTATTTTGTGGTTAGGGATGGGAGCAGGAGTCCATGTCCTTTTTAAGCACTAGAGCCTTTCTTGTGTAGACCCATACTGTTGGTCTTGTGCTCAGCCTCTTTGATCTCATATGTGTCCTTATCCTGTTGATTTTGAGTACAATATTTCCTTCATGCCCCTTTTCATCTGGCTCTTATGCTCTTTCTATTTCCCCTTGTGACCATTCTCTAATGACCAAGCATTCAAATATATATATATATCTATGGAGGACCATTCTTATTCAAACCATTACAATAACCAAAAGTTTCCTTTATTGTTATTAATAATAATATTATTATTATTGTTGTTGTTGTTGTTGTTGTTTTATTTGATGCTTGCTTCACAGGAAGAAACACATGCCAGGTATTGGAAATGTGGTCAAGAACCCATAGCCATGTGAAGTCCCAGGTCCCAGGAATAAAACAACTGCTATTATTTTGCTAAATATATCAATGTTTCCTAAATTTGAATTTCTATACCAATTGACTATGCAACTCTCAGTCCTTGGTCAGAGAAGCTGATGTGGAAGGACCAGTTGTCTGAGACTTATTTCAGAAAAATCTGTCCTTTATAGGAACATAATTACTTTCATTTCATAATTAACACAGTCTGTTTTGTTTCCTGCATCCTTTGGACACAACTTTTGTAAAAGAGTAGGCAAGTAAATAAAGGGGAAAATATGTTGTATATATAATTAACTAACATGGAAATTTCTAGTTAATTCTTTGTACAGCTTCATTTTTGCCTGTATTCTTTACATGGAATTAATATGCGAATGGAGTGTTTATGCGTTTGCTAGATGGGATGTGTGTACATGTGTGGCATGGAATATGGCAGACATGGATGTATATGGTATGTGATTGTACGTGTGGATGGTAATTCTGTATAGGTAAATGGTATGTCTGAACATGTATATGGTATATGTCTATATGTATGGATATATTGCATTGTGTGTCTTTACATGTTTGTAGAGTATGTCTAGTGTTAGTGAGTGTGTGTATGATATGTTATGCGTGCACATGTTAAAGTATCACATGCATGGTATATTATTTGTACTGCTTGAGACTGGTTTTGCAGGGTTTAGATTGATTTAGTCTGGCATGATAATAATCGGTTTTAGATTTTAAAAAGGAAAATGAAAAGACTACCAGCAATACTAACATTCTAATGTTTGAAAGATGCTTCATGGCTTTGAAAGGTACTACATATGGAATAAAATCTCTAAAACCCCCTTGACCAATGCCAGTTCCTTATGAGGAAAATATCTGTTACATCCTAGTGGAAAGAACCATGTTTTAAACAAGTTATGTCAATAACACATTCCCAGGGGTCATTTTAAGCTTAGATCAAACTTCCCACAAGCTGTTGTACCATCATATCTGTCAGAATAATTTGAATAATTTGGTCCTTTTTCTGCTGATAAATGATGAATTTATGTCTAACATTGTGAATTACCAAGCGTGCACACAGCTCCTAACCTAAGCTAAGAAAGGGAAAAAAAACTCTTAGAAAAACCCTCAAGTAGGCTAGAACACCCTTACTCAACAAATCCAAACATGAGGAACTGCCGTTCAGGAAGGCAAAGGAGTCACTGGTCGTCTTTGAAATAAAGAGTCCATCAGTCTCTCAGAACTGCTCATTTTCTTTAGGAAACACCAAGACAGGTGAGAAGGAAGACCCCATTCAAAACCAAACGCACCAAATGAAGGGGAACAAGTAGGCAATGTCAGAAGTGGTCTGGAACCCTTACTGATAAACAAAAAGTTGAGAAAGCCAATACCCTAGAGCGTCTTTGCAAACAATAATCTCCCTGTTCATGCAGTCAAATGGGATGGAGGCATGTGCACACAAGAAGCAGCTTCTCATGTAGTAGCTCCAAGACACAGCTTCTGTAACATTGCTTTGACAGAAAACTGGGTCAAAACAATGTGCTCAGTTTTACAACGGTCTTCTCTTTATTGGCCCATGTTTCCCTATAAGGAGTATGGAGAACTTAAAAAGTAATGGTCAAAACACTTATACATCTCATTGAACATGGAGAAGTTACAAAGGGAAATACTGACCCAGCTAGAAACCCATTGATTTACACTGGTGATGTGAATGCAAGATATGAAGGTATAATAATAATAGCACAATGCTTGTGAGAGTGACTAACAAAGAATCTGAGAATAACTATGCTAGGGCCCTGACAGGATGACCAAATACTACTGTTTTGCTAAATATATATAGCAATATGATATGACTTCTAACAACATTATACTATGTTCATAGATCAGTGCCTTGGTCAGCCATAATCAGAGAAGCTTCTTTTTTTTTTTTTTTTTTTTTTTTTTTTTTTTTTTTTTTTTTTGGTAGATGGCAATAAACAGATCCACAGTCAGACAACGTGGTGTAGATAGTGAGAGTGGTGACATGTCTCCATCACATATCTCCTTTCCAGTCTCAGGTAGTCTTCTGGAAGAGGAGGCATGAAGAGTGTCTTAGTCACGGTTTTTATTCCTGCACAAACAACATGACCAAGATGCAAGTTGGGGAGGAAAGTGTTTATTGAGCTTACACTTCCACATTGCTGTTCATCACCAAAGGAGGTCAGGACTGGAACTCAAACAGGGAAGGAAGCAGGAGCTGATGCAGAGGCCATGGAGGGATGTTACTTACTGGCTTGATCCCCTGGCTTGCTCAGCTTGCTCTCTTATAGAACCCAAGACTACCAGCCCTGAGATGGTCCCACCTACAATGGGCTCTCTTCCCTTGATTACCAACTGAGAAAATTCCCCACAGCTGGATGTCAAGGAGGCACTTCCAGAACTGAAGATCCTTTCTCTGTGATAACTCCAGCCTGTGTCAAGTTAACACCCAAAATGGGCCAGTACAAAGAGTGTAAGAGCCAGAAGGAATAAAAGACACCAAGGAAGCAAGCAAGAGCTTCTAAAAACAGCCTAACTGATGTACATATAAATTCAGAGACTGAGGCAACATGCACTCAGGTCTGTACCAGATGGGGGTCCTAAAGCTGAGAGAGAAAATGGACACACACCCCTTCCCTAAACCTAAAATTATCTCAAATTGATAACTACTTAAAAAAAAAATGTGTTCTTCAGGGGAGTCTCATTGAGAAACTAAATTAGTCTAAAGAGCAAACTTCGCGCCATGTTGACTGTAGATTATCGACACAAAACAAACTCAACAGTTACTTTGGGGTTCTTTTTCTTATAATGTTGTGCTATGGCATTGATTTTATTTTATCTTATTTATATTTTACTTTATATGTCTTTTGCCTATATATTATCACTTTCTGTTTTGTGTTTTTAAGGAGTTCCTGTATATCTAAATATGCATGTCTCTTTGTATCTACATAGGTTTCTCATAATTTTTCTTCTATTTGTTTTATCTTAGTCTTGTTTGGTTTTATTTTATCTTATAATTATTCCTTAAATGTCTTTTTGTTTTCTAATGAGAGATAGAAATTTTTTTCACCCAAATGGGAGGAGAGATAGAAATAGAAGGAGTTGGGGAGGTGAAACCATAATCAGATTACATTGTATGAAAATGTCTATTTGTAAGAAAAAAAAAAAAAAAAACAATGGTCAAATGAACACTGCATGCACACAAAATGACATTTTAAATGTATACTAGTATTACTTAATATTTGCTTTAAAGGCCACCTAGCATAAACATTTCTTCTCATCCTAAAAGACTAACCAAACCTTTTTGTGAATGTCATTTTTATTAAAATCCATAGATATGTTGTAATTTTTAGGTCAAAAATTGCAGGAAATGTAGAAAAATAGAGTTACATTTTGGACAATAATGTAAGAAAAAAAACTACTTTTACTGTTGTGGTTTGAATAAGAATGACCCCTTGGGCTCCTAGAGTGCTTAGTAATCAGGGAGTGTAAATTTTTGAGAGGATTGAAAAGATTAGATGTGGCTTGTTGGACCCAAAATGTGTTTTGGTGTGCAGCAGAATTTTTCTGTGTGATGTTTGCTCTGCTGTAAGGTTCAGAGTTTTAAGTCCTTTTGTTTTTTACTTTTCTCCTCTGTTTTTTTCTACAGTTCTTGTACGTAGCTATTCTAAGATTCCAGTAGAATAAATATTAGAAATGGAGTGCACAAATGAAGTTTGAAGTTTAGTTTGGCCATCCAATCAAGAAACAATTTCCGAGGGTACCTTGCCAGCGGAGGTGCCCGACACCCGCAAGGGCCCACACAGGATTCCCCATGGGATCCTAAGACCTCTGGTGAGTGGAACACAGCGCCTGCCCCAATCCAATCTCTTGGAACCTGAGACTGTGAGAAATAGGGAAGCAGACTACCTGGGCCTGACCTGGGGCACAAGTCCCTTACACTGCACTCGAACACCGGGGTACCTTGCAGCAGAGTCGCCTGACACCCGCAAGGGCCCACACAGGATTCCACACGGGATCCTAAGACCTCTAGCGAGTGGAACACAACTTCTGCCAGGAGGCCGGTTCGAAAACCAAATATCTGGGTACCTTCCCTGCAAAAAGAGAGCTTGCCTGCAGAGAATACTCTGCCCACTGAAACTAAGGAGAGAGCTACCCTCCCAGGTCTGCTTATAGAGGCTAACAGAGTCACCTGAAGAACAAGCTCTTAACAGTGACAACTATAACAGCTAGCTTCAGAGATTACCAGATGGCGAAAGGCAAACGTAAGAATCCTACTAACAGAAATCAAGACCACTCACCATCGTCAGAACACAGCACTCCCACCCCACCTAGTCCTGGGCACCCCAACACAACCAAAAATCTAGACCCAGATTTAAAAACATTTCTCATGATGATGATAGAGGACATCAAGAAGGACTTTCATAAGTCACTTAAAGAATTACAGGAGAGCACTGCTAAAGAGTTACAGGCCCTTAAAGAAAAGCAGGAAAACAACTAAACAGGTAGAAGTCCTTAAAGAAAAACAGGAAAACACATCCAAACAGGTGATGGAAATGAACAAAACCATACTAGAACTAAAAGGGGAAGTAGACACAATAAAGAAAACCCAAAGTGAGGCAACGCTGGAGATAGAAACTCTAGGAAAGAGATCTGGAACCATAGATGCGAGCATCAGCAACAGAATACAAGAAATGGAAGAGAGAATCTCAGGTGCAGAAGATTCCATAGAGAACATCGACACAACTGTCAAAGAAAATACAAAATGCAAAAGGATTCTAACTCAAAACATCCAGGAAATCCAGGACACAATGAGAACACCAAACCTACAGATAATAGGAATTGATGAGAATGAAGATTTTCTACTTAAAGGGCCAGGTAATATCTTCAACAAAATAATAGAAGAAAACTTCCCAAACATAAAGAAAGAGATGCCAATGATCATACAAGAAGCCTACAGAACTCCAAATAGACTGGACCAGAAAAGAAATTCCTCCCGACACATAATAATCAGAACAACAAATGCACTAAATAAAGATAGAATATTAAAAGCAGTAAGGGAGAAAGGTCAAGTAACATATAAAGGAAGGCCTATCAGAATTACACCAGACTTTTCACCAGAGACTATGAAAGCCAGAAGAGCCTGGACAGATGTTATACAGACACTAAGAGAACACAAATGCCAGCCCAGGCTACTATACCCGGCCAAACTCTTAATTACCATAGATGGAGAAACCAAAGTATTCCACGAGAAAACCAAATTCACACAATATCTTTCCACAAATCCAGCCCTTCAAAGGATAATAACAGAAAAGAAGCAATACAAGGACGGAAATCACGCCCTAGAACAAGCAAGAAAGTAATCCCTCAACAAACCAAAAAGAAGACAGCCACAAGAACAGAATGCCAACCCTAACAACAAAAATAAAAAGAAGCAACAATTACTTTTCCTTAATATCTCTTAATATCAATGGACTCAATTCCCCAATAAAAAGACATAGACTAACAGACTGGCTACACAAACAGGACCCAACATTCTGCTGCTTACAGGAAACCCATATCAGGGAAAAAGACAGACACTACCTCAGAGTGAAAGGCTGGAAAACAATTTTCCAAGCAAATGGTCTGAAGAAACAAGCTGGAGTAGCCATTCTAATATCGGATAAAATCGACTTCCAACCCAAAGTTATCAAAAAAGACAAGGAGGGACACTTCATACTCATCAAAGGTAAAATCCTCCAAGAGGAACTCTCAATTCTGAATATCTACGCTCCAAATGTAAGGGCAGCCACATTCATTAAAGACATTTTAGTAAAGCTCAAAGCACACATTGCACCTCACACAATAATAGTGGGAGACTTCAACACACCACTTTCATCAATGGACAGATCGTGGAAACAGAAACAAAACAGGGAAACAGTGAAACTAACAGAAGTGATGAAACAAATGGACCTGACAGATATCTACAGAACATTTTATCCTAAAACAAAAGAATATACCTTCTTCTCAGCACCTCACGGGACCTTCTCCAAAACTGACCATATAACTGGTCACAAAACAGGCCTCAACAGATACAAAAATATTGAAATTGTCCCATGTATCCTATCAGACCACCATGGCCTAAGACTGATCTTCAATAACAACATAAATAATGGAAAGCCAACATTCACGTGGAAACTGAACAACACTCTTCTCAATGATACCTTGGTCAAGGAAGGAATAAAGAAAGAAATTAAAGACTTTTTAGAGTTTAATGAAAATGAAGCCACAACGTACCCAAACCTATGGGACACAATGAAAGCATTTCTAAGAGGGAAACTCATAGCTCTGAGTGCCTCCAAGAAAAACGGGAGAGAGCACATACTCGCAGCTTGACAACACATCTAAAAGCTCTAGAAAAAAAGGAAGCAAATTCACCCAAGAGGAGTAGACGGCAGGAAATAATCAAACTGAGGGGTGAAATCAACCAAGTGGAAACAAGAAGAACTATTCAAAGAATTAACCAAACCAGGAGTTGGTTCTTTGAGAAAATCAACAAGATAGATCAACCCTTAGCTAGACTCACTAGAGGGCACAGGGACAAAATCCTAATTAACAAAATCAGAAATGAAAAGGGAGACATAACAACAGATCCTGAAGAAATCCAAAACACCATCAGATCCTTCTACAAAAGGCTATACTCAACAAAACTGGAAAATCTGGACGAAATGGACAAATTTCTGGATAGATACCAGGTATCAAAGTTGAATCAGGATCAAGTTGACCATCTAAACAGTCCCATATCCCCTAAAGAAATAGAAGCAGTTATTAATAGTCTCCCAGCCAAAAAAAGCCCAGGACCAGACAGGTTTAGTGCAGAGTTCTATCAGACCTTCAAAGAAGATCTAATTCCAGTTCTGCACAAACTATTTCACAAAATAGAAGTAGAAGGTACTCTACCCAACTCATTTTATGAAGCCACTATTACTCTGTTACCTAAACCACAGAAAGTTCCAACAAAGATAGAGAACTTCAGACCAATTTCTCTTATGAATATCGATGCAAAAATCCTCAATAAAATTCTCGCTAACCGAATCCAAGAACACATTAAAGCAATCATCCATCCTGACCAAGTAGGTTTTATTCCAGGGATGCAGGGATGTATTAATATACGAAAATCCATCAATGTAATCCATTATATAAACAAACTCAAAGACAAAAACCACATGATCATTTCGTTAGATGCAGGAAAAGCATTTGACAAGATCCAACACCCATTCATGATAAAGGTCTTGGAAAGATCAGGAATTCAAGGCCCATACCTAAACATGATAAAAGCAATCTATAGCAAACCAGTAGCCAACATCAAAGTAAATGGAGAGAAGCTGGACGAAATCCCACTAAAATCAGGGACTAGACAAGGCTGCCCACTTTCTCCCTACTTTTTCAACATAGTACTTGAAGTATTAGCCACAGCAATTCGACAACAAAAGGAGATCAAGGGGATACAAGTTGGAAAAGAGGAAGTCAAAATATCACTTTTTGCAGATGATATGATAGTATATATACGTGACCATAAAAATTCCACCAGAGAACTCCTAAACCTGATAAACAGCTTCGGTGAAGTAGCTGGATATAAAATAAACTCAAACAAGTCAATGGCTTCTCTCTACACAAAGAATAAACAGGCTGAGAAAGAAATTAGGGAAACAACACCCTTCTCAATAGTCACAAATAATATAAAATATCTCGGCGTGACTCTAACTAAGGAAGTGAAAGATCTATATGATAAAAACTTCAAGTCTCTGAAGAAAGAAATTAAAGAAGATCTCAGAAGATGGAAAGATCTCCCATGCTCATGGATTGGCAGGATCAACATTGTAAAAATGGCTATCTTTGCCAAAAACAATCTACAGATTCAATGCAATCCCCATTAAAATTCCAACTCAATTCTTCAACGAATTAGAAGGAGAAATTTGCAAATTCATCTGGAATAACAAAAAACCGAGGATAGCAAAAACTCTTCTCAAGGATAAAAGAACCTCTGGTGGAATCACCATGCCTGACCATGCTTTACTCCACCATGCTTTACTACAGAGCAATTGTGATAAAAACTGCATGGTACTGGTATAGAGACAGACAAGTAGACCAATGGAACAGAATTGAAGACCCAGAAACGAACCCACACACCTATGGTCACTTGATCTTCGACAAGAGAGCTAAAACCATCCAGTGGAAGAAAGACAGCATTTTCAACAATTGGTGCTGGCACAACTGGTTGTTATCATGTAGAAGAATGCGAATCGATCCATACTTATCTCCTTGTACTAAGGTCAAATCTAAGTGGATCAAGGAACTTCACATAAAACCAGAGACACTGAAACTTATAGAGGAGAAAGTGGGGAAAAGCCTTGAAGATATGGGCACAGGGGAAAAATTCCTGAACAGAACAACAATGGCTTGTGCTGTAAGATCGAGAATTGACAAATGGGACCTAATGAAACTCCAACGTTTCTGCAAGGCAAAAGACACTGTGAATAAGACATAAAGACCACCAACAGATTGGGAAAGGATCTTTACCTATCCTAAATCAGATAGGGGACTAATATCCAACATATTTAAAGAACTCAAGAAGGTGGACTTCAGAAAATCAAGTAACCCCATTAAAAATGGGGCTCAGAACTGAACAAAGAATTCTCACCTGAGGAATACCGAATGGCAGAGAAGCACCTGAAAAAATGTTCAACATCCTTAATCATCAGGGAAATGCAAATCAAAACAACCCTGAGATTCCACCTCACACCAGTCAGAATGGCTAAGATCAAAAATTCAGGTGACAGCAGATGCTGGCGTGGATGTGGAGAAAGAGGAACACTCCTCTATTGTTGGTGGGATTGCAGGCTTTTACAACCACTCTGGAAATCAGTCTGGCGGTTCCTCAGAAAATTGGACATAGTACTACCGGAGGATCCAGCAATATCTCTCATGGGCATATATCCAGAAGATGCCCCAACTGGTACGAAGGACACATGCTCCACTATGTTCATAGCAGCCTTATTTATAATAGCCAGAAGCTGGAAAGAACCTAGATGCCCCTCAACAGAGGAATGGATACAGAAAATGTGGTACATCTACACAATGGAGTACTACTCAGCTATTAAAAAGAATGAATTTATGAAATTCCTAGGCAAATGGATGGACCTGGAGGGCATCATCCTGAGTGAGGTAACACGTTCACAAAGGAACTCACAAAATATGTACTCACTGATAAGTGGATATTAGCCCAAAACCTAGGATACCCATGATATAAGATACAATTTCCTAAACACATGAAACTCAAGAAAAATGAAGACTGAAGTGTGGACACCATGCCCTTCCTTAGAAGTGGGAACAAAACACCCATGGAAGGAGTTACAGAGACAAAGTTTGGAACTGAGATGAAAGGATGGACCATGTAGAGACTTCCATATCCAGGGATCCACCCCATAATCAGCATCCAAACGCTGACACCATTGCATACACTAGCAAGATTTTATTGAAAAGACTCAGATGTAGCTGTCTCTTGTGAGACTATGCCGGGGCCTAGCAAACACAGATGTTGATGCTCACAGTCAGCTAATGGATGGATCACAGGACTCCCAATGGAGGAGCTAGAGAAAGTACCCAAGGAGCTAAAGGGATCTGCAACCCTATAGGGGGAACAACATTATGAACTAACCAATACCCCGGAGCTCTTGACTCTAGCTGCATATGTATCAAAAGATGGCCTAGTAGGCCATCACTGGAAAGAGAGGCCCATTGTGCAGGCAAACTTTATATGCCCCAGTACAGGGGAATGCCAGGGCCAAAAAGGGGGAGTGGGTGGGTAGGGGAGTGGGGGTGGGTGGGTATGGGGGACTTTTGGTATAGCATTGGAAATGTAAATGAGCTAAATACCTAATAAAAAATGGAAAAAAAAGAGAAACAATTTCCATAGTATGCTTACAGTTCTAATGATCAGAACATTCTGGGCTAGAAAGGTTCTTGGTAAAATATCTGAGTTTCTAAGCAGAAATAGTAGAGGGATATATCCTGGGAAAGATGTTTTACTGTCCTCAACAAATCAGTGAAGAAAAAATTTAGCAGTCTTGATTGAGTAACTGGGGCTTCCTCAGTTAGCTTGATTAAACACAGCACAGTGGCACAGTGGGAAGCCCAGAATTGAATGGGCTTGAGTATAGGCTTTAAACAGCTCTGTTTGCATTTGAAAAGTTCATTGACAAATGAGGTTTATTTACATTTTAGCATTTGGTACCCTATGTGGACACTCCTGGTGTCAGCAATAGGCTGAGATATCACAATACCTAAGGAAGGATTCTCTTTATCTGATTCTCATTTCTCTCCAATCTCTGTTGCCAGAAACATGAGGGACCTGCAATTTCTTTCTTTTCTTTCTGTTTCTTTACATTGTGGGAACACTGTATAGACTCTGGATGAAAGTCCCCCAAACCAGAGAATATTCCACACAATGTGGCCACAGCGTTTTTCCACTGTGTTGATAATCTATTCACAACCTTTGGCTATTTTTCTAAATTGTGGTTTTCGTGTGCAGCCCTGAGTGAGCAAATTCAGACATTTTACCTGTCATTGCAATTCTATCCTTGCTGTTTATCCTCCAATTTCTAGTATTAGATGGAAACAAGAAAGGTCATTGTTTTTGAGTTTATTGAATATTTTTTACAGCCTTTAAAATTATGCATGTTGGCGTGGAAACAAAAAGTATTTTAGTGAAAATCAAAAGCCCAACATTTTCAATGATAAACATTTCAGGATGATACTCAAGTGGTTAGAGCACTCAGTGTTCTAAAGTTTTAAGATCATCACTATGCCAACTTGGCCAGCCAGATATAGTGAGGAAGCATTAACAACTGTTAAGACCATCCAAGGACCACCTGCCTAAGAGTGGCACCACCTACAGTGAGCTGGAATTTCCCATATCAACCATCCATGAAGAAAATGCGCCATAGGCTTACCCCTAGGCTAATATGATAGGGGTGTCTGCAATTTCCCAAGTGAGGGGCTCTCTTCCAAAATAACTGAATTGTGTCAAGATGACATAAAACTAGGCAGCACGGAAGGAAATCTGGAATATAGAATATTACATTGGTCAATGCAAACCCAAAATCACAGGATAATGGACTAACAGTATGTTCCCGTCTCTGTTGGTTATTTTCCTGCCCCCTTTTTCCTAAATCTGCAAAGGCTTCTTTATTTCTTTGGGTGTTTGTTTGTTTGTTTGTTTGTTTGTTTTCATTGCTATGAAAAAGAACTATGAGAATAAGCAACATTTCCACTGGTAATTCACAATTTTCCTTTTGTTGCTGATCTTGTAATTTTTATATTTCCACCAACTTTTGAATGGCACACCCCTTTCCATCTGGAGATTTGGGGAGCATAGTCCTCTCTTTTGTGGTAGACAAGTGAGTATGAAGCTACTCTGGCAGAGTGACAGAGAGGGAGCATCTCTGTATTGTTAACTCCTGAGCTGCCTTCTCCTCCTCCTCCTTCTCCTCCTCATCCTCCTCCTCCTCCCCTCCTCCTCCCCTCCTCCTCCTTCGATATTTTCCTTATTTACATTTCAAGTGTTACACCCTTTACCGGTTTTCCTCCCTCCCAGAAACACCCTATCACAAATTCGCTCCCCCTGCTTTTATGAGGGTGTTCCTCCACTCACCCACCCACTCCCACCTCCTCACACTAGATTCCCCTACACTGGGGCATGCATCAAGCCTTCATAGGACCAAGGACCTCTCCTCCCATGGATGCATGACAAGACCATCCTCTGCTATGTATGCAGCTAGAGCAATGTGTACTTCTTTGTTGGTCTTGTTGAAGATCCTTTTGCAATGTGTTGGTTGCCTTTTTGTCCTACTGACAGTGTCCTTTGTCTTAAAGAAGCTTTGAGATTTTATGAGATCCCATTTGTCAATGCTTGATCTTACAGCATAACCCATTGATAAGTGTTCTGTTCAGGAATTTTTCCCCTGTGTCCATGTGTTCCAGGTTCTTCCCCACTTTCTTTCTATTAGTTTCAGTGTATCTGGATTTATGTGGAGGTCCTTGATCCATTTGAACTTGAGCTTTGTATAAGGAGATAAGAATGAATCTATTTGCATTTTTCTACAAGCTGACAGCCAGTTGAACCAGCATCATTTGTTAAAATACTGTCTTTTTTTCCACTGGATTGTTTTAGCTCCTTTGTTGAAGATCTAGTGACCACTAGAGAATAGGTTCATTTCCGGGTCTTCAGTCTTATTCCATTGATCTACATGCCTGTTACTGTACCAGTATCATGCAGTTTTTATCACTATTGCTGTGTAGTACAGCTTGAGATTTGGGATGGTGATTCCACCAGAAGTTCTTTTATTGTTGAGAATAGTTTTTTGCTATCCTGTTTTTTTTTTTTTTTTTTTTTTTGTTGTTATTTCAAATGAATTTGCAAATTGCTTTTTCTAACTCTGTGAAGAATTGATTTGGAATTTTGATGGGGATTTCATTGAATCTGTAGATTGATTTTGGCAAGATAGCCATTTTACTATATTTTAATACTGCAAATCCATGAGCATGGAAGATCTTTCCATCTTCTGAGATCTTTTTTGATTTCTTTCTTCAGTGACTTAAAGTTCTTGTCATTCAGATCTTTTACTTGCTTTGTTAGAGTCACACCAAGGTGTGTAATATTATTTGTGACTATTGTGAAGGGTGTCATTTCCCTAATTTCTTTCTCAGCCCTTTTATCCTTTGAGTAGAGGAAGGCCACTCATTTGTTTGAGTTAATTTTATATCCAGTCACTTTACTGAAGTTGTTTATCAGCTTTAGGACTTTTCTGGTGGAATTTTTGGGGGCACATAAGTATATGATCATATAATCTGCAAATAGTGATACTTTAAATTCTTCCTTTCCAATTTGTATCCCTTTGAGCTCCTTTTGTTGTCCAATAGCTCTAGCTAGACTATATTGGATAGAGAGAGAGTGGGCAGCCTTGTCTAGTCCCTGATTTTAGTGGGATTGTTTTAAGTTTCTCTCCATTCAGTTTGATGTTGGCTATTGGTTTACTGTATATTGCTTTTACTATGTTTAAGTATGGGCCTTAAATTCTTGATCTTTCTAAGACTTTTAACATGAAGGGGTGCTGAATTATGTCAAATGCTTTTTCAGTATCTAATGAAATGTTCATATGTATTTTTTTCTCTGAGTTTGGTTATGTAGTGGATTATGTTGATGAATTTTCACATGTTGAACCATCCCTGCATCACTAGGATAAAACCTATTTGATCATGGTGTTCTTGGATTCAGTTGGCAAGAATTTTATTCAGTATGTTACCATCTATGTTCATACGGGAGATTAGTCTTAAGTTCTCTTTGTTTGGTCTTTGTGTAGTTTACGTATAAGCGTAATTGTGGCTTCATAGAATGAATTCACTAGTGTACCTTCTTTTTATATTTTGTGGAATAGTATTAATAATATTGGCCTTCTTTAAATGTCTGGTAGAATTCTCCACTAAACCCATTTGGTCCTGGGCTTCTTTTGGTTGGGAGACTATTGATGACTATTCCTATTTCTTTAGGGTTTGTGGGACTGTTTATATGATTTATCTGAATCTGTTTTACCTTTGGTACCTTGAATGTGTCTAGAAAATTGTACATTTCACCCACATTTTCAAATTTAGTTGAATTTAAACTTTTTTAGTAGGATCTGATGATTTTTTGAATTTCCATGGTTTTCCATTGTTACGTCTCCCTTTCCATTTCTGATTTTATTAATTTGGATACTGTCTCTGTGCATTAGTCTGGCTAAAGGTTTAACTATCTTCTGGATTTTCTCAAAGAACCAGCTCCTGGTTTTGTTGATTCTTTGTATAGTTCCTTTTGTTTCTATTTGGTTCATTTCAGGTTGATGTTATTGAAGATATTCTAGTCCTTTAAGTTGAGAATCCTCACTATCTTCTATACCTATTATTCTTAGGTTTGGTCTTCTCATTGTGACCTGGATTTCCTGAATGTGTTGGATAAGGGGCTTTTTGTATTTTGCATTTTGCATTTTCTTTGACAATGTTTTCTAAAGTGTCTTCTGCCCCTGAGATTCTCTCTTCTATCTTTTGTATTCTGTTGGTGATGCTTGCATCTATGACTTCTGATCTCTTTCCTGTGTTTTCTAACTCCAGGGTTATCTCCTTGTGTGATTTTTTTATTGTTTCTCTTTCCATTTTTAAATTATGGATGGCTTTGTTCATTTCCTTTTCCCATTTGACTGTGTTTTCCTGTAATTCCTTAAGGGAATTTTATGTTTCTTCTTTAAGGCCTTCTACCTATATACCTGTGTTCTCCTGTATTTCTTTAGGGGAGTTATTTATGTCTTTCTTAAAAACCTCTACCATCATCATGAGAAGTGACTTTAGATCAAAATCTTGATTTTCCATTGTGATGGAATATCTAGGACTTGCTGTCGTGGGAGAATTGGGTTCTGATGATGCCAAGTAACCTTGGTTTCTGTTGCTTATGTTCTTATGCTTGCCTCCTGTCATCTGATTATTTCTAGTTCTCCCTACCCTCACTATATCTGACTGGAGCCTGTAATCCTGGTTGAGTCCGAACTCCTCAGAGTCCATCTGTCTCTGTGATCCCGTGATCCTGTGATCCTGAGATTCTGAGTGCATTAGAGTTCCTGGGATTCAAGCTGCCTCTGAGACCCTGAGATCCTGGTATGACCAAGCTCCTTGGAACCTGTGATATTTAAAGCCTGTGATCCTGGGTGTGCCAGAGTGCCTGGGAGTGGAGCCTCCTCTGGGGGCTGTGGGACTGGCTGCAGAGTTTGCACCCCGTGTAAACCAGGGCAGACTGAAAGGAACCCAAGCCACTGGTTTACATTGGGTGCAATCTCTCCAAGGTCCCTGTGCTCCTGGAGCTTTCTGGTTCCAGTTACTCCCAGTGGAGTTGCAACAGGTGTTGTGTCCTCCTCACCCCTGATCCTAAGATTCTGGACATGCTAGAGCCTCCTCTGGGGGCTGTTGGACTGGCTGCCAAGTTCATAGCCAAGGTCTCTTCTTCCTCCTCCTCCTCCTCCTCCTCCTCCTCCTCCTCCTCCTCCTCCTCCTCCTCCTCCTCCTCCTCCTCCTCTTCTTCTTCTTCTTCTTCTTCTTCTTCTTCTTCTTCTTCTTCTTCTTCTTCTCCTTCTCCTTCTCCTTCTCCTTCTCCTTCTTCTTCCTTTTCCACTTCTTCATTTCCCTTTTCATATAAACTTAAATTTATTTATTTTTTTCTTCCATAGGATATTTATTTTAGGTTTTAGGACAGAAATGACAAATAAAATTTTTAATAAAAGCGCTACATTTTTCAGAATTCTATCCACTATTAGCAGAATGTTATCTGTAAATTCACTTACTAACATATGATTTTATTTTCCTTCTAAAATAGATAAAAACTAGCTTATTTTGGGTTGGATATGGAGGCAACATGCCCAGAATTAAAATGCCATCTTAAATTTTAATTAAGTAACCTATTTATTTACTTCATATGCACACTGCAGTTTCCCCTTCCTTCTCTCCTCCCAATTCTTCCCCCTCCTTCCCCTCCAGTCATCTGCTCCTCGTCCCTTCCTCTTCAGAAAAGGGGAGGCCTCCCATGGATATCAACCTTGGCATATCAATTTGCCATAATTTTAGATGTATCTTCCCTATTGAAGAAAGAAGGAAAGAAGAGGCATTCCAGTAGCAGTGAATGGTCCCCATAGCCAGGCAACAGAATCAGAGACAGGCCTTGCTCCTGCTGTTAGAAGTCCTTCATGAAGTCCAAGCTGCACACTTGTTATATACATACAGAGGCCCTAGGACCATCCCATGCCTGTTTCATGGTTGGTGGTTCAATCACTGCAAGTACCCATGAGCCCAGGTTATGATTCTGTAGGTTTTCTTGTGGTCTCCTTGACTTCTTTACTGAGCCCATTTCTTAGAATTTCTAATCGCTCTGCTATCTTTGTCTCACTGAAAGCATATATGTCCCATTCTCCTTACTTCATTTACCTTTTGCTGGTTTTTGTCATATAATAACTTGAAATTTTGCATGCATCCCCCCTAGCTCTTTTATATCTGAACATAATTTCTTGTCCATCATTTTCCAAGATGCTTGCCTTGCATACATCAATGTTTGCCACTGTGTTACAGGACATCTGTCTTTCTATCCATTATTTACTCAGCATTTCCTCATATTAAACTAAACATCTATCCGTTTTATTAAAAAAACTGTTAAAAATTAAGTAAAGACTATATATTACGTCCTCTTTTTTAATATAATGAAATACAGTGGTAGCATCTACTTATGTGAATATGTCTTTATTTTAGTCCCAGATGTCAGATATGGTGCTGCTTCAGATTGTCCACAGCCACTAAGATTTGTTTTGAGATCCAGAAGGGGCCAGCTGCAGGTAGTTTACATTTGGAATTCTGGGAACTCTTGAGAGGGTATAATAAGAGCCCCATGAGGGCCAGTGGCAGCTGCTGTTTCCTCTGCTGCTGGTGGTCCCTGATGCTGTTGGTTTCTGCTGTTGTGTTGCTGCTTTTGTTATTGCTGGATTGCTGTTTGAAGATGTCCTACTGATGAAGATGGGACTTACTCCAAGGAACTCAATATCACTAATCAGCAGAAAGTAGCCTAAAGAGATCTACATCCCCTTCCTCCTTCTTTCTTGCCTAGTGTTGGGAGGAAAGGTTTGGGATAGAAAAGGGTGGTAAGAAAAAGGACCTAATAAACTAAACAAAACTTATGGCTACACAATATATGCTGTTGGAAATGGCAAAATTGAGAATTTTCATGGCCTGTAGTTCTAAAATCCAAAAGGATCATATCTGAATTTCACACTTTGTTTACCTAAATCCTGTCCTTCATTTAAATCTCATGTACTTGGCAAATAAACAACATGATAGGTTTTGATAGGTTATATGTAACAGTACTGAGATGATCTATCCTGCTTAGGTTTAACTCAAATCAAGAGGTTAGTGAAAGATTTACATAAGTAGAGAGGTAAATACTTACTTACTATACCACACATGTAAATTCCATTGAAAGACATTAGTAGAGTCTAATTGGGTGAGTGTAAGTGACAGGTCTGTCCATGTTGAGTTAGTCCCTCCCATGTCAACCAATCAAGAACTTTTGCTCACAGACTTGCCTACAGATCAGGGTAATTAAAGGCATTTTCTCCGTTGAGGCTCACTTTTCCTCTGTGAGGGCAGTTTGTGTCAAGTTGACAAACAAAACAGGACAACAGGAGTGCCTTTCAAGGGACTAGAGAGGAGCAGGTGAGAATTGAAAGTTGATAGAATTAGGGAGTCCATTGGCAGAAGGAATTGGTTTTATTCCAACAAACTTATATGACACTGATGGATTTAAGTTAAGAGGTTTCTTATGGTATGTATATGCTTGGGATCAGAGAGTGGCACTATTTGGAGGTGTGGTCTTGTTAGAGTAGGTATGACCTTGTGGGTGTGAGCTTTAATACCCTTGTCTTATCTGCCTAGGGGCCAGTTTTCCACTAGCAACCTTCAGATGTAGATCTCTCAGCTCTGCCTGAACCATGTCTGCTTTGATGTTCCTATTCTCCTACCTTGATGATAATGGAATGAACCTCTGAACCTGTAAGCCAACCCCAATTAAATCTTGAAAGGGGATAATATATGAAATGTAAATAAAGAAAATATCCAATTAAAAAAAAGAAAAAAAGAAAAAAAACATAAAGAGGAATTTTAAAAAAATGTCCTTTATAATACTTGCCTTGGTCGTGGTGTCTGTTCACAGCAGTAAAACCCTAACTAAGACAAGGCCAGGTCATAATTTTTGTTTTAAAGACTATGTATATTACAGTGAATAAAGGAGGATGTATGTGAAAGAAATGATGTTGGGTTCAGTGCCATTTCTAGGTAAGAGGTCATAGCTTGTAGCTGGTGGCAAAGATCAGCAGAAACATGTTGATGGCAGTAGTGTTTTGAATGAGACTGTGCACCATAAGCTTAGGCATTTGCACATATTTCCCAGTTTGTGGTGCTTGAAGACTCAAGTGCTGTAGCATTGCTGGAGGCAATATGTTCCTTGGGGTGGGCTTTGAGGACTTAAGGTCTAACCTTACTCACAATCTGCCCTCAGCTTTGTGTTTGTGCTTCAAGATTTGAGCTCTTAGCATCTTGCTAACTTTGCACTGATATATAGTCTAAGCCTTTGGAACTATAAGTCAAAATAAAGTTATTCTTCTATAAGTTCCCTTTGTCATGGTGTTTTATCAGAACAACAGAAAATTAATGCAAAGGCAAAATCCTGGCTGTCCCTCCAATGGAATCTACATGACTTTCCTACAGTGGAATCACGAAGTATGCTTGTCTCTATCATGAGATGCCATTTCCTTTATCAAGGATTTTTTGTCAAAATGAGAATATAATTGTAATTCCTGGTATTCTAATTTAAACCAGTCAGTTCTGTCTATCTTCTAAGAGGCGAAGAAAGAGTTTTTATTTTTACCTTTTAATCTACCTGTCCTGATATTTTAGGTCTACAGACAAAGACCATGGGTCAGTCTTACTCTCACATTTCATTCTAAACAATCTCCTGCTTCTTATACAAATATAGTTATGAGCATATTCATGTTCCAAAGACACAGCCCAAAGTCTTACAGATTGACACAGAACAAAGATGGACTAAGAATGACCAGACTCTTTCCAATACAAAGTGCAGATTACATAGTTTCCCCTTACCTAGAACCATGAATTTATTTACTCCTTCAAAGGGGAGTCCTTAGCATATTGAAAATGACTACTTGCCTAGGAATCAAGAGATATCGAGATCTTGATCTGTGGCTTTTTTTTTTTCCACAAGTGTTGTAGAAACATTGGTTTTCTCAATTTCCGTTCTGTTTTCTGGTAGGTAGACTGTACCAGAAAACATATATAACCATAAGTTCTTGCCATCAGGACTACACTAGACATTTCTACATATTCTGGTTTCCATTAACGTCTACAAGGTATAGACTTTCATGGTGTGCCTCACTATTTAACCACTCTGTTAAATAGTTATGAGAAAAAAATGAGAATTCATAAATATGTGGTATTGATCTATTGCTCTTTAAGATGTAAAATATGGCTTCTGTTTGTGTCTGTGGAAGCCTGTAGTGTCTTGATGTCAACTATGGAGCCTCAGATCAAGCTTGTGACTGTCTATATTCCTCTTAGAGGCAGATGAATGAATCTACATGCCTCTTGAATTCTTTAAGAGGAAGTGCATTTAAATAGCTACAATAGTGTATATACACAGTAATCTCAGAAGTTCCTGATTTCCAGCAAATAGGAAACAAATGACAGGAAAGTGATCTTCCCACATGGACTTGAGGAGGCTAGCCACCCACTGTTTGTTATTGGTAGCAGTTGTGTACAGAACGAGGCACACTTGTGTGAATGTGAGTACTTCTCCAATTAACATCAGTCTGAAAGTGAACAAACATAATAAACAGCTGTGCCCAGGCTGGTGGAAGACGACACATGTTTAACACTTGTGGCCCTCCTCTGATCATTTTACATGGGAAAGCTTGGCTTCATCTGAACAGTGTCTCCTATAATTAGCAGCCTATAAATAGACCACAGGGAAAAGGATTTCGTTTTTGAAAGAAAAAGGTGATGAATGACGCACTCCCCAAGAATTCAGGTGTTTGACATACACAGTCAGCCTGTGAGCATTTACTGCTGGGGAGGCAGCCAACTTTCAGCAAGTGAGGCAGTTGTCCCTTGGATTTGCATCAGAGGTTGTAATGCGCTTGCCTTTACTCAGCTTCACGTGTGATAACAATGAAGCCTGCACAGAGGGAATGCATGTGAGTTAGGCGCTATGGTCAGCACAAGAGTCAGGTAGGCTTCACGGCTAACGTAGCTTTACATTCTCTTTTGCTTTTATATGCGCCCACTGCCTACATCCCAAGACTTGTGTGTAACACAGTTTATATGTCAAAAGGCTGTACTGCTGTGCGAAAAAAATTAAAAGGGTGTCTGAATTCTGAGTGTGATTAATTAGCTGTTTGGGACTTTGCAAAGCATAAGCGGCTGTCTTCCTGCTCTAGAGACTAACCTCAAAATGGCCACCCACAGTCTGCCCTACAAGCGTGAAAGTCCATTTGTTTATTTATTTACTTCTTTGAGAGTTGTTTGAAATATGTGTGCCAGATGATCTTCCTGCCAGGACAATACACTTCCATTAGAAATGATCTCTCAAGCATTTGCTGAGAATCACAAGAAAGAGGAACGAAGCAAGGGACTAGCCTAGATTGACTTTAATCGGAACCTTACACCAGGCAATGCACCCTGTGACACTGTACAAACTGCACTCTGCATTTCAGTTTGCTTTATACAAAGTTACAGTAGGATGGAGCCAAATTCATCATGCCTTTTATGTCTAGGGTGTGGGTACTCACCATGTGGTAGACATTTAGTAAAAGTTTACTGACTCAAGCCAAGAAAAGCATTTCCCCTTTTCCTTTCTTCAGTCAGATTTGCCAGGTAGCCAAGTGGCTAATGGTGGAAGCCGTCTTGGGACTAGGAATTACTTCAAATTGGGAGCACCAGTAACCAAAATCCAAAAGGAGTGGAGGAAAACCGAGGGTGAGGACAACAGCTTGTAGAACTTGAGTTCTACTTTCCCTATAGTATCATACCAAAAGAATAACCCAACCCCCAATACAAGAACAAATGCCATGGTATGATTTGGTCTGGTCGCTTCGGGGACAGAACTAAGGCTTTTAGATGGTAGAAGCTTTGGCCTGCTTCTTGTTTTCTTGTTCTCACTATTGTGTTAATTTTCTTAGAACTTTAGCTTTTAAAATTATGTGTATTCATGTGCATATGTGTTAGGGTATGGTCATGTGAATGTAGGTTGCAGAAAAAGGGTATCAGATGCCCTGGAGCTAGAGTTGCAGATGGTTCCAACTGCCTGGCATAGATGTTTGAACCTGGACTTGTGACCTATGTAAAAGTAGCAAACACTCTTCAAAGGTGAGTGAGCTCTCCAGTCCCTGTTGTGAAAAATTTAATGATTTGATATTGCATTTAGTTCAAAATAGCTTTTTTATTATTTGTTTGTTTGTTTGTTTGGTATTTGTTAATTTTGGTGGGGAACATGAATATTCATGATACCTAGTATAGCATTAATGATCAGTGATAGTTCCCAATTAACTGCACTGATTATAGAAATGACGTGTGTTAGTGTGTGTGTGTGTGTGTGTGTGTGTGTGTGTGTGTGTGTGCGCGTGCGCGTATGTGTGTGTTTGTGCTTGTGCTGGAGTATAATGAGCTTGCAGAAGTTGGAGATAGTTTCATGTCTGGTGTTTTTAAAATCCTCCCTCTCCTTTTTCTCCTTTTCTCCTTAGACAGCGCTGAAAAGGATTACTTCTATGTCTGATTTTGACACTGCTTGGTTGAGTAGCTGAAGATGTGTGTTCTATTCAACTAAGTTTCCCCAAACTTTCTGTCTTTCTACATGAATACTGGAGGCTGACTATTTTACTAATAAAAGAACTTAACTTTTTCATAATTCTAAATTTATGTGAAGTATAAATTATGGCAAGTGTTTAACAGTGCAAGACTACTTTGCATAATTAAATCCCTTAGGTTTCTTCCCATTGCAGAAAAGACATGTGGCAAAGAGAGGATCCAAACTGGAAATGGCTCTTGTTTCATAAATACCTTAATCCTATTTAGGAACGAGGACCTAACTACCATGGGGAGTTCCCATATCATACTATTGCCTTGGAAATTAAACTTCAGCATTAATTTTAGAAAGACAATAATAGTTCCATAACTCTCAAAAAAACTTCTCTATTTTCCAAACTATATATCCTGTTAGAGAAATGCACATAATATGTGCACATGTAGAGAGATATATTCTTCCCAACTCTTAGGTAATTTCCTGTTGCTGAAACCTAAGTACAAAAAACAAACAAACAAAAAACTATGTAAAAGTAGTAAAATTTATTTTGGCTCATGGTTTCAGAGATATTTGCATCTATTATGGCAAGGAAGACATGGTGGAGAACAGGTCTGATATAAAGTTATGACAGCCAATCAGGAACTCAGCCTTAGGGAAGTACCAGTACCAGGAACAGCTATGGTCTTCAAAGGTTCACCCTAGTGACTTATATCTCCTAACCTCATTCTCCTAAATACTCCACAGCCACTAAGATAGTGCCAAAAGTTGGAGCCCCATGCATTTGAAACCTGAAAATGTGAAGGACATTTAAGATTTTAGTTCCAATTTATTACAATGTTTCTATTGTTCAGTGTCTCTAACAACCAAGGTAATGAAAACAGGAAGCTGGCTTTCATAAGCAACTCATGAGCATCTCCCAACACCAACCAGTATCACGTTCTTGTTAAACCATTAGAAAATTACAGTACGGTCTATTTTCTTTATTATTGTTATTACGCTTACATTTTGTGTGAAATTATTCATTGCTAAGTATCAATAATTATGTAATGTCACTGTCAGAATGTGTAAACCTTTTCAGAAACACATACACATGTTGAAAAAGAATGTTCTCTCGTGTAATGTAGGATTTCTTTGAGACTATGAAGGTTCAGGTGTGTAATCACTTAGTAATTGAGTTTTTTATGTTCTTGACATTTTTCTCTAAATGAATTCTCTTCTGTCAAAACTACAATGGTGGCTCACTGTTACATATCTTGGGTTAACTGTTGAAGGGAGAAAATATCCAGGAAAATCCCTTTGGTGTTGTAGCAAATCTGAGGCAGCACTAAGGAGGTAATAAAGACTGACTTGCCAAAACTA